>NW_027621531.1:60000-92500 GCF_964198595.1 Lampetra fluviatilis | reverse complement strand
ATGGTTTAATAAAGTCAGTTTAATGATGTTTATAGTTTAATAAAGTCACTATAATGATGTTTATAGTTTAATAAAGTCACTATAATGATGTTTATAGTTTAATAAAGTCAGTATAATGATGTTTATAGTTTAATAAAGTCAGAATAATGATGTTTATAGTTTAATAAAGTCACTATAATGATGTTTATAGTTTAATAAAGTCACTATAATGATGTTTATAGTTTAATAAAGTCACTATAATGATGTTTATAGTTTAATAAAGTCACTATAATGATGTTTATAGTTTAATAAAGTCAGTTTAATGATGTTTATAGTTTAATAAAGTCACTATAATGATGTTTATAGTTTAATAAAGTCACTATAATGATGTTTATAGTTTAATAAAGTCAGTATAATGATGTTTATAGTTTAATAAAGTCACTATAATGATGTTTATAGTTTAATAAAGTCACTATAATGATGTTTATAGTTTAATAAAGTCACTATAATGATGTTTATGTTTTAATAAAGTCACTATAATGATGTTTATAGTTTAATAAAGTCACTATAATGATGTTTATAGTTTAATAAAGTCACTATAATGATGTTTATAGTTTAATAAAGTCACTATAATGATGTTTATAGTTTAATAAAGTCACTATAATGATGTTTATAGTTTAATAAAGTCAGTATAATGATGTTTATAGTTTAATAAAGTCAGTATAATGATGTTTATAGTTTAATAAAGTCACTATAATGATGTTTATGTTTTAATAAAGTCAGTATAATGATGTTTATAGTTTAATAAAGTCACTATAATGATGTTTATAGTTTAATAAAGTCACTATAATGATGTTTATAGTTTAATAAAGTCAGTTTAATGATGTTTATGTTTAATAAAGTCAGTATAATGATGTTTATAGTTTAATAAAGTCAGTATAATGATGTTTATGTTTAATAAAGTCAGTATAATGATGTTTATAGTTTAATAAAGTCACTATAATGATGTTTATGTTTTAATAAAGTCAGTATAATGATGTTTATAGTTTAATAAAGTCACTATAATGATGTTTATGGTTTAATAAAGTCACTATAATGATGTTTATAGTTTAATAAAGTCACTATAATGATGTTTATAGTTTAATAAAGTCAGTATAATGATGTTTATGTTTAATAAAGTCAGTATAATGATGTTTATAGTTTAATAAAGTCAGTATAATGATGTTTATGTTTAATAAAGTCAGTATAATGATGTTTATAGTTTAATAAAGTCACTATAATGATGTTTATAGTTTAATAAAGTCACTATAATGATGTTTATGTTTTAATAAAGTCAGTATAATGATGTTTATAGTTTAATAAAGTCACTATAATGATGTTTATGGTTTAATAAAGTCACTATAATGATGTTTATGTTTTAATAAAGTCACTATAATGATGTTTATAGTTTAATAAAGTCACTATAATGATGTTTATAGTTTAATAAAGTCAGTTTAATGATGTTTATAGTTTAATAAAGTCAGTATAATGATGTTTATAGTTTAATAAAGTCACTATAATGATGTTTATAGTTTAATAAAGTCACTATAATGATGTGTATAGTTTAATAAAGTCACAATAATGATGTTTATAGTTTAATAAAGTCACTATAATGATGTTTATAGTTTAATAAAGTCACTATAATGATGTTTATAGTTTAATAAAGTCACTATAATGATGTTTATAGTTTAATAAAGTCACTATAATGATGTGTATAGTTTAATAAAGTCACAATAATGATGTTTATAGTTTAATAAAGTCACTATAATGATGTTTATAGTTTAATAAAGTCACTATAATGATGTTTATAGTTTAATAAAGTCACTATAATGATGTTTATAGTTTAATAAAGTCACTATAATGATGTTTATAGTTTAATAAAGTCAGTATAATGATGTTTATAGTTTAATAAAGTCACTATAATGATGTTTATAGTTTAATAAAGTCAGTTTAATGATGTTTATAGTTTAATAAAGTCAGTATAATGATGTTTATAGTTTAATAAAGTCACTATAATGATGTTTAAGGTTTAATAAAGTCACTATAATGATGTTTAAGGTTGTATGAAGTCAGAATAAGGATGTTTAAGGTTTTATGAAGTCAGTTTAAGGATGTTTAAGGTTGTATGAAGTCAGTATGATTCAGTAAAAGATGCCGTTCTTCTGCCGTTGGATACAAGAATCGGACCTCATGGGCTTGGAGAACCACGCAACCTTCGGCTGCAGATGACACAGAGAGACACAGAGAGACACAGACACACAGAGAGACACAGAGAGTCATAGAGAGTCATAGAGAGTCACAGAGAGACACAGAGAGACACAGAGAGACACAGAGAGTCATAGAGAGTCATAGAGAGTCACAGAGAGTCATAGAGAGTCATAGAGAGACACAGAGAGACACAGAGAGACACAGAGAGTCATAGAGAGACACAGAGAGACACAGAGAGACACAGAGAGACACAGAGAGTCACAGAGAGTCACAGAGAGTCACAGAGAGACACAGAGAGTCATAGAGAGTCATAGAGAGTCACAGAGAGTCATAGAGAGTCATAGAGAGACACAGAGAGTCATAGAGAGACATAGAGAGACACAGAGAGACACAGAGAGTCATAGAGAGTCATAGAGAGACACAGAGAGTCATAGAGAGACACAGAGAGTCATAGAGAGTCATAGAGAGTCATAGAGAGACACAGAGAGACACAGAGAGACATAGAGAGACACAGAGAGACACAGAGAGTCATAGAGAGTCACAGAGAGACACAGAGAGTCATAGAGAGACACAGAGAGACACAGAGAGTCATAGAGAGTCATAGAGAGACATAGAGAGACACAGAGAGTCACAGAGAGTCATAGAGAGTCACAGAGAGTCATAGAGAGTCATAGAGAGACACAGAGAGTCACAGAGAGTCATAGAGAGACACAGAGAGTCATAGAGAGACACAGAGAGACACAGAGAGACACAGAGAGTCACAGAGAGTCACAGAGAGACACAGAGAGTCACAGAGAGTCATAGAGAGTCACAGAGAGTCATAGAGAGACACAGAGAGTCACAGAGAGACACAGAGAGTCACAGAGAGACACAGAGAGACACAGACAGAGACACACAGTGAGACAGAGAGACACAGAGACAGTGGAACACAGACACAGAGAGACACAGACACAGAGAGACACAGAGAGAGAGACACAGACAGAGACACACAGAGACACAGAGACACACAGACACAGAGAGACACATAGACACACAGAGACACAGAGAGACAGACAGTGAGACACAGTGAGACACAGAGACACACAGAGACACAGAGAGACACACAGTGAGACACAGTGAGACACACAGAGAGACACAGTGAGACACAGAGACACACAGAGACACAGAGAGACACAGAGACACAGAGAGACACACAGAGAGACACAGTGAGACACAGTGAGACACAGAGACACAGAGAGACACAGAGACACAGAGAGACACACAGTGAGATACAGTGAGACACAGTGAGACACAGAGACACAGAGAGACACAGAGACACAGAGAGACACACAGAGAGACACAGTGAGACACAGAGACACACAGAGACACAGAGAGACACAGAGACACAGAGAGACACAGAGACACATGGGTCTCTATGGGTGTCTATGAGTCTCTATGAGTCTCTATGAGTCTCTATGAGTCTCTATGAGTCTCTATGGGTCTCTATGAGTCTCTATGTGTCTCTATGAGTCTCTATGTGTCTCTATGGGTCTCTATGTGTCTCTATGAGTCTCTATGTGTCTCTGTGTCTCTATGAGTCTCTATGAGTCTCTATGTGTCTCTATGAGTCTCTATGTGTCTCTATGAGTCTCTATGAGTCTCTATGAATCTCTATGAGTCAATATGAGTCTCTATGAGTCTCTATGTGTCTCTGTGTCTCTATGAGTCTCTATGAGTCTCTATAAGTCTCTATAAGTCTCTATGTGTCTCTATGTGTCTCTATGAGTCTCTATGTGTCTCTATGAGTCTATATGGGTGTCTATGAGTCTCTATGAGTCTCTATGTGTCTCTATGTGTCTCTATGAGTCTCTATGGGTCTCTATGAGTCTCTATGAGTCTCTACGAGTCTCTATGAGTCTCTACGTGTCTCTATGAGTCTCTATGAGTCTCTATGTGTCTCTATGAGTCTCTATGAGTCTCTATGAGTCTCTATGTGTCTCTATGAGTCTCTATGGGTCTCTATGAGTCTCTATGAGTCTCTATGTATCTCTATGAGTCTCTACGAGTCTCTACGAGTCTCTATGAGTCTCTATGAGTCTCTATGTGTCTCTATGAGTCTCTATGAGTCTCTATGAGTCTCTATGAGTCTCTATGTGTGTCTATGAGTCTCTATGAGTCTCTATGTGTCTCTATGAGTATCTATGAGTCTCTATGTGTCTCTACGAGTCTCTATGAGTCTCTATGAGTCTCTATGTGTCTCTATGTGTCTCTATGAGTCTCTATGAGTCTCTATGTGTCTCTATGAGTCACTATGTGTCTCTATGTGTCTCTATGAGTCTCTATGTGTCTCTATGAGTCTCTATGTGTCTCTATGAGTCTCTATGAGTCTCTATGTGTCTCTATGTGTCTCTATGTGTCTCTACGTGTCTCTTTGTGTCTCTATGTGTCTCTATGTGTCTCTATGAGTCTCTATGGGTCTCTACGTGTCTCTATGGGTCTCTACGTGTCTCTATGTGTCTCTATGTGTCCCTATGAGTCTCTATGTGTCTCTATGAGTCTCTATGTGTCTCTATGAGTCTCTATGTGTCTCTATGAGTCTCTATGTGTCTCTATGAGTCTCTATGTGTCTCTATGAGTCTCTATGAGTCTCTATGTGTCTCTATGTGTCTCTATGAGTCTCTATAGGGGTCTCTATGAGTCTCTATAGGGGTCTCTATGAGTCTTTATGAGTATCTATGTGTCTCTATGGGTCTCTATGAGTCTCTATGAGTATCTATGTGTCTCTACGAGTCTCTACGAGTCTCTATGGGTCTCTATGAGTCTCTATGAGTCTCTATGAGTCTCTATGTGTCTCTATGTGTCTCTATGAGTCTCTATGAGTTTCTATGTGTCTCTATGAGTCTCTATGTGTCTCTATGAGTCTCTATGAGTCTCTATGTGTCTCTATGTGTCTCTATGAGTCTCTATGAGTCTCTATGAGTCTCTATGAGTCTCTATGTGTGTCTATGAATCTCTATGAGTCTCTATGTGTCTCTATGAGTCTCTATGTGTCTCTACGAGTCTCTATGAGTCTCTATGTGTCTCTATGTGTCTCTATGAGTCTCTATGTGTCTCTATGAGTCTCTATGAGTCTCTATGTGTCTCTATGTGTCTCTATGAGTCTCTATGGGTCTCTACGTGTCTCTATGAGTCTCTATGAGTCTCTATGTGTCTCTATGTGTCTCTATGAGTCTCTATGGGTCTCTACGTGTCTCTATGAGTCTCTATGTGTCTCTATGTGTCTCTATGAGTCTCTATGGGTCTCTACGTGTCTCTATGTGTCTCTATGTGTCTCTATGAGTCTCTATGTGTCTCTATGAGTCTCTATGTGTCTCTATGAGTCTCTATGTGTCTCTATGAGTCTCTATGTGTCTCTATGAGTCTCTATGTGTCTCTATGAGTCTCTATGAGTCTCTATGTGTCTCTATGAGTCTCTATGTGTCTCTATGAGTCTCTATAGGGGTCTCTATGAGTCTCTATAGGGGTCTCTATGAGTCTCTATGAGTATCTATGTGTCTCTATGGGTCTCTATGAGTCTCTATGAGTATCTATGTGTCTCTACGAGTCTCTACGAGTCTCTATGAGTCTCTATGGGTCTCTATGAGTCTCTATGAGTCTCTATGTGTCTCTATGAGTCTCTATGAGTCTCTATGTATCTCTATGAGTCTCTATGAGTCTCTATGTGTCTCTATGAGTCTCTATGTGTCTCTATGAGTCTCTATGTGTCTCTATGAGTCTCTATGAGTCTCTATGTGTCTCTATGAGTCTCTATGAGTCTCTATGGGTCTCTATGTGTCTCTATGGGTCTCTATGTGTCTCTATGAGTCTCTATGGGTCTCTATGTGTCTCTATGAGTCTCTATGTGTCTCTATGAGTCTCTATGAGTTTCTATGTGTCTCTATGAGTCTCTATGTGTCTCTATGTGTCTCTATGAGTCTCTATGTGTCTCTATGAGTCTCTATGAGTCTCTATGGGTCTCTATGAGTCTCTATGTGTCTCTATGAGTCTCTATGTGTCTCTATGAGTCTCTATGAGTCTCTATGAGTCTCTATGTGTCTCTATGTGTCTCTATGAGTCTCTATGTGTCTCTATGAGTCTCTATGTGTCTATATGAGTCTCTATGAGTCTCTATGGGTCTCTATGTGTCTCTATGAGTCTCTATGTGTCTCTATGAGTCTCTATGGGTCTCTATGAGTCTCTATGGGTCTCTATGGGTCTCTATGAGTCTCTATGTGTCTCTATGTGTCTCTATGAGTCTCTATGTGTCTCTATGTGTCTCTATGGGTCTCTATGAGTCTCTATGGGTCTCTATGTATCTCTATGAGTCTCTATGTGTCTCTATGTGTCTCTATGTGTCTCTATGTATCTCTATGGGTCTCTATGAGTCTCTATGGGTCTCTATGCGTCTCTATGAGTCTCTATGAGTCTCTATGTGTCTCTATGTATCTCTATGGGTCTCTATGAGTCTCTATGGGTCTCTATGAGTCTCTATGTGTCTCTATGTATCTCTATGGGTCTCTATGAGTCTCTATGGGTCTCTATGCGTCTCTATGAGTCTCTATGAGTCTCTATGTATCTCTATGGGTCTCTATGAGTATCTATGGGTCTCTATGAGTCTCTATGAGTCTCTATGGGTCTCTATGTGTCTCTATGAGTCTCTATGAGTCTCTATGGGTCTCTATGAGTCTCTATGAGTCTCTATGTGTCTCTATGAGTCTCTATGTGTCTCTATGAGTCTCTATGTATCTCTATGAGTCTCTATGTGTCTCTATGTGTCTCTATGAGTCTCTATGTGTCTCTATGAGTCTCTATGAGTCTCTATGTGTCTCTATGGGTCTCTATGAGTCTCTATGAGTCTCTATAGGGGTCTCTATGAGTCTCTATGAGTCTCTATAGGGGTCTCTATGAGTCTCTATGAGTCTCTATGGGTCTCTATGAGTCTCTATGTGTCTCTATGAGTCTCTATGAGTCTCTATGTGTCTCTATGGGTCTCTATGGGTCTCTATGTGTCTCTATGGGTCTCTATGGGTCTCTATGAGTCTCTATGAGTGACTCACCTTCACTTTAACTTCAGAGTCGGCCGAGGGCTCCGATTGGCCCTCGTCCATCACGTGATCCCCCTCGGCCCCCTCCCCCGCGTCCTCGGGTCCTCCGCCCTCATTGGTGGAGCTAGGCTCCTCCCCCTGGCCCGCGGTGGCCTCGGATTGGTCGTCTGGCTGGGCCGGGAGCAGCTCCGTCATTGGTTGGTTCTCGTCAGCGGCCAATCCGAACACGTCACTCTGTGACAAACCACGTGGGTGAGTGAGTGAGTGGGTGAGTGAGTGAGTGGGTGGGTGAGTGGGTGAGTGGGTGGGTGGGTGAGTGGGTGAGTGAGTGAGTGGGTGGGTGGGTGGGTGGGTGAGTGGGTGAGTGAGTGAGTGGGTGGGTGAGTGGGTGAGTGGGTGGGTGGGTGAGTGGGTGGGTGGGTGAGTGGGTGGGTGGGTGAGTGGCAGGGTGAGTGGGTGAGTGAGTGAGTGGGTGAGTGAGTGAGTGGGTGGGTGAGTGGGTGGGTGGGTGAGTGAGTGGGTGAGTGGGTGGGTGAGTGAGTGAGTGGGTGAGTGGATGGGTGAGTGGGTGGGTGGGTGAGTGGGTGGGTGAGTGGGTGGGTGGGTGGGTGAGTGAGTGAGTGAGTGAGTGGGTGAGTGGGTGAGTGGGTGGGTGGGTGAGTGGGTGGGTGAGTGGGTGGGTGGGTGGGTGAGTGAGTGAGTGAGTGAGTGGGTGAGTGGGTGAGTGGGTGGGTGGGTGAGTGGGTGGGTGAGTGAGTGGGTGAGTGGGTGGGTGGGTGGGTGGGTGAGTGGGTGGGTGGGTGGGTGGGTGAGTGAGTGAGTGAGTGGGTGAGTGGGTGGGTGGGTGGGTGGGTGGGTGAGTGGGTGAGTGGGTGGGTGAGTGAGTGAGTGAGTGGGTGAGTGGGTGGGTGGGTGAGTGGGTGGGTGGGTGAGTGGGTGAGTGAGTGGGTGAGTGAGTGAGTGAGTGGGTGGGTGAGTGGGTGGGTGGGTGAGTGGGTGGGTGGGTGAGTGGGTGGGTGAGTGAGTGAGTGGGTGGGTGGGTGAGTGGGTGGGTGGGTGGGTGAGTGGGTGGGTGGGTGAGTGAGTGGGTGAGTGGGTGGGTGGGTGAGTGGGTGAGTGAGTGAGTGGGTGGGTGAGTGGGTGGGTGAGTGAGTGGGTGGGTGGGTGGGTGAGTGAGTGGGTGGGTGAGTGGGTGAGTGGCAGGGTGAGTGGGTGAGTGAGTGAGTGGGTGAGTGGGTGAGTGGGTGGGTGAGTGAGTGAGTGGGTGAGTGGGTGGGTGGGTGAGTGGGTGGGTGGGTGAGTGGGTGAGTGAGTGGGTGAGTGAGTGAGTGAGTGGGTGGGTGAGTGGGTGGGTGGGTGAGTGGGTGGGTGGGTGAGTGGGTGGGTGAGTGAGTGAGTGGGTGGGTGAGTGGGTGGGTGGGTGGGTGAGTGGGTGGGTGGGTGAGTGAGTGGGTGAGTGGGTGGGTGGGTGAGTGGGTGAGTGAGTGAGTGGGTGAGTGGGTGGGTGAGTGAGTGGGTGGGTGGGTGGGTGAGTGAGTGGGTGGGTGAGTGGGTGAGTGAGTGGGTGAGTGGGTGGGTGGGTGAGTGGGTGAGTGGGTGAGTGAGTGAGTGGGTGGGTGAGTGGGTGAGTGGGTGGGTGGGTGAGTGGGTGGGTGGGTGAGTGGGTGGGTGAGTGGGTGAGTGGCAGGGTGAGTGGGTGAGTGAGTGAGTGGGTGAGTGGGTGAGTGGGTGGGTGAGTGAGTGAGTGGGTGAGTGGGTGGGTGGGTGAGTGGGTGGGTGGGTGAGTGGGTGAGTGAGTGGGTGAGTGAGTGAGTGAGTGGGTGGGTGAGTGGGTGGGTGGGTGAGTGGGTGGGTGGGTGAGTGGGTGGGTGAGTGAGTGAGTGGGTGGGTGAGTGGGTGGGTGGGTGGGTGAGTGGGTGGGTGGGTGAGTGAGTGGGTGAGTGGGTGGGTGGGTGAGTGGGTGAGTGAGTGAGTGGGTGGGTGAGTGGGTGGGTGAGTGAGTGGGTGGGTGGGTGGGTGGGTGAGTGAGTGGGTGGGTGGGTGAGTGGGTGAGTGAGTGGGTGAGTGGGTGGGTGGGTGAGTGGGTGAGTGGGTGGGTGAGTGAGTGGGTGAGTGGGTGGGTGGGTGGGTGAGTGGGTGGGTGGGTGAGTGAGTGAGTGAGTGGGTGAGTGGGTGGGTGGGTGAGTGGGTCAGTGAGTGGGTGGGTGAGTGGGTGAGTGGGTGGGTGGGTGAGTGAGTGGGTGAGTGGGTGGGTGGGTGAGTGGGTGAGTGAGTGAGTGGGTGGGTGAGTGGGTGGGTGAGTGAGTGAGTGGGTGGGTGGGTGGGTGAGTGAGTGGGTGGGTGAGTGGGTGAGTGAGTGGGTGAGTGGGTGGGTGGGTGAGTGGGTGAGTGGGTGGGTGAGTGAGTGGGTGAGTGGGTGGGTGGGTGGGTGAGTGGGTGGGTGGGTGGGTGAGTGAGTGAGTGGGTGAGTGGGTGGGTGAGTGAGTGAGTGAGTGGGTGAGTGGGTGGGTGGGTGGGTGAGTGGGTGGGTGGGTGAGTGAGTGGGTGAGTGGGCGGGTGGGTGAGTGGGTGAGTGGGTGGGTGGGTGAGTGAGTGGGTGAGTGGGTGGGTGGGTGAGTGGGTGAGTGAGTGAGTGGGTGGGTGAGTGGGTGGGTGAGTGGTGGGGGTGGGTGGGTGGGTGGGTGAGTGGTGGGTGGGTGAGTGGGTGAGTGAGTGGGTGAGTGGGTGGGTGGGTGAGTGGGTGAGTGGGTGGGTGAGTGAGTGGGTGAGTGGGTGGGTGGGTGGGTGAGTGGGTGGGTGGGTGAGTGAGTGAGTGGGTGAGTGGGTGGGTGAGTGGGTGAGTGGGTGGGTGGGTCAGTGAGTGGGTGGGTGGGTGAGTGGGTGAGTGGCAGGGTGAGTGGGTGGGTGGGTGAGTGAGTGAGTGGGTGGGTGAGTGAGTGGGTGGGTGGGTGAGTGAGTGGGTGGGTGAGTGAGTGAGTGGGTGGGTGAGTGAGTGGGTGAGTGGGTGAGTGAGTGGGTGGGTGAGTGAGTGGGTGGGTGAGTGAGTGAGTGAGTGAGTGAGTGGGTGGGTGAGTGAGTGAGTGGGTGGGTGAGTGAGTGGGTGAGTGGGTGAGTGGGTGGGTGAGTGGGTGAGTGGGTGAGTGGGTGAGTGGGTGAGTGGGTGGGTGAGTGGGTGAGTGGGTGGGTGAGTGAGTGGGTGGGTGAGTGAGTGAGTGGGTGGGTGGGTGGGTGAGTGAGTGGGTGAGTGGGTGAGTGAGTGGGTGGGTGAGTGAGTGGGTGGGTGAGTGAGTGAGTGAGTGGGTGGGTGAGTGGGTGGGTGGGTGGGTGAGTGAGTGGGTGAGTGGGTGGGTGGGTGAGTGGGTGAGTGGGTGAGTGGGTGGGTGGGTGAGTGAGTGGGTGAGTGGGTGGGTGGGTGAGTGGGTGAGTGAGTGAGTGGGTGAGTGGGTGGGTGAGTGGGTGGGTGGGTGAGTGGGTGGGTGGGTGGGTGAGTGAGTGAGTGGGTGGGTGAGTGGGTGAGTGAGTGGGTGAGTGGGTGGGTGGGTGAGTGGGTGAGTGGGTGGGTGAGTGAGTGGGTGAGTGGGTGGGTGGGTGGGTGAGTGAGTGAGTGGGTGAGTGGGTGAGTGGGTGGGTGAGTGGGTGAGTGGGTGGGTGGGTGAGTGAGTGGGTGGGTGGGTGAGTGGGTGAGTGGCAGGGTGAGTGGGTGGGTGGGTGAGTGAGTGAGTGGGTGGGTGAGTGAGTGGGTGGGTGAGTGAGTGGGTGGGTGAGTGAGTGAGTGGGTGGGTGAGTGAGTGGGTGAGTGGGTGAGTGAGTGGGTGGGTGAGTGAGTGGGTGGGTGAGTGAGTGAGTGAGTGGGTGGGTGAGTGAGTGGGTGGGTGAGTGAGTGAGTGGGTGAGTGGGTGAGTGGGTGGGTGAGTGGGTGAGTGGGTGAGTGGGTGAGTGAGTGAGTGGGTGAGTGAGTGAGTGAGTGAGTGGTGGGTGGGTGAGTGAGTGAGTGAGTGAGTGAGTGAGTGAGTGGGTGGGTGAGTGGGTGGGTGGGTGAGTGAGTGGGTGAGTGGGTGAGTGGGTGAGTGAGTGAGTGGGTGAGTGAGTGAGTGGGTGAGTGGGTGAGTGAGTGGGTGGGTGGGTGAGTGGGTGAGTGGCAGGGTGAGTGGGTGGGTGGGTGAGTGAGTGAGTGAGTGAGTGGGTGGGTGAGTGAGTGGGTGAGTGGGTGAGTGAGTGAGTGGGTGAGTGAGTGAGTGGGTGAGTGGGTGGGTGAGTGAGTGAGTGGGTGAGTGGGTGGGTGAGTGAGTGGGTGGGTGAGTGAGTGGGTGAGTGGGTGAGTGAGTGGGTGAGTGAGTGAGTGGGTGAGTGGGTGAGTGGGTGAGTGGGTGAGTGGGTGGGTGAGTGAGTGGGTGAGTGAGTGAGTGAGTGAGTGAGTGGGTGAGTGAGTGAGTGAGTGGGTGAGTGAGTGAGTGAGTGGGTGGGTGGGTGGGTGAGTGGGTGGGTGGGTGAGTGAGTGGGTGAGTGGGTGAGTGGGTGAGTGAGTGAGTGGGTGAGTGGGTGAGTGAGTGGGTGAGTGGGTGGGTGAGTGAGTGGGTGAGTGGGTGGGTGGGTGGGTGAGTGGGTGAGTGAGTGGGTGAGTGGGTGGGTGAGTGGTGGTGGGTGGTGGGTGGTGAGTGGTGGGGTGGTGGGTGGGTGGGTGGTGGGTGAGTGGGGGGTGGTGGGTGGTGGGTGGGTGGGTGGTGGGTGGGGTGGGTGGTGGGGTGGGGGTGGTGGGTGGGTGGTGGGTGGGTGGGTGGGTGAGTGAGTGAGTGAGTGGTGGGGGGTGGGTGAGTGGGTGGGTGGGTGGGTGAGTGAGTGGGGGTGGGTGAGTGAGTGGGTGAGTGGGTGGGTGAGTGGGTGGGTGGGTGAGTGGGTGGGTGGGTGGGTGGGTGGGTGAGTGGGTGAGTGGGTGAGTGAGTGAGTGAGTGGGTGGGTGAGTGGGTGGGTGGGTGGGTGGGTGAGTGAGTGAGTGAGTGGGTGAGTGAGGGAGTGGGTGAATGGGTGGGTGAGTGAGTGAGTGAGTGGGTGAGTGGGTGAGTGGGTGGGTGGGTTAGTGAGTGAGTGAGTGAGTGGGTGGGTGAGTGAGTGACTGAGTGACTGAGTGAGTGACTGAGTGGGTGGGTGGGTTAGTGAGTGAGTGACTGAGTGACTGACTGAGTGACTGAGTGACTGACTGAGTGACTGACTGACTGACTGACTGAGTGAGTGAGTGACTGAGTGACTGAGTGAGTGACTGAGTGAGTGCGTGAGTGAGTGACTGAGTGACTGAGTGAGTGACTGAGTGGGTGGGTGGGTTAGTGAGTGAGTGACTGAGTGAATGACTGAGTGACTGACTGACTGAGTGAGTGACTGACTGAGTGAGTGACTGAGTGAGTGAGTGAGTGAATGGTGAGTAGTAGTGGTGACTGACTGACTGAGTGACTGACTGAGTGACTGAGTGAGTGAGTGGCTGGGTGACTGAGTGAGTGAGTGGGTGGGTGAGTGAGTGAGTGAGTGGGTGAGTGACTGACTGAGTGACTGACTGAGTGGGTGACTGAGTGAGTGAGTGGGTGTGTTAGTGAGTGGGTGAGTGGGTGAGTGGGTGAGTGACTGAGTGACTGACTGAGTGAGTGACTGACTGACTGAGTGACTGACTGAGTGACTGACTGACTGACTGACTGAGTGAGTGAGTGACTGACTGACTGAGTGACTGAGTGACTGACTGACGGACTGACTAAGTGAGTGACTGACTGAGTGACTGACTGAGTGACTGACTGAGTGACAGACTGAGTGACTGAGTGAGTGACTGAGTAACTGATTGACTGAGTGAGTGACTGAGTGAGTGACTGAGTGACTGAGTGAGTGACTGAGTGAGTGACTGAGTGGGTGGGTGGGTTAGTGAATGAGTGGGTGGGTTAGTGAGTGACTGACTGACTGGGTGACTGAGTGAGTGAGTGACTGAGTGACTGACTGACTGATTGAGTGAGTGAGTGACTGAGTGACTGAGTGAGTGACTGACTGAATGACTGAGTGACTGACTGACTGACTGAGTGACTGACTGAGTGACTGAGTGAGTGACTGAGTGAGTGACTGACTGACTGAGTGACTGAGTGAGTGACTGACTGACTGAGTGACTGAGTGACTGACTGACTGAGTGACTGACTGACTGAGTGACTGACTGAGTGACTATTCACCTCGAGCCCGTGGTCGCGGGTGAATGTCCGCGTCGTGTTGAGCAGCGTGGAGATGGAGGCAGTGAGTGAGTGACTGAGTGACTGAGTGAGTGACTGAGTGAGTGACTGACTGACTGAGTGACTGACTGAGTGACTGACTGAGTGACTAGTCACCTCGAGCCCGTGGTCGCGGGTGAATGTCCGCGTCGTGTTGAGCAGCGTGGAGATGGAGGCAGTGAGTGAGTGACTGAGTGACTGAGTGACTGACTGACTGACTGAGTGACTGACTGAGTGACTGACTGAGTGACTGACTGACTGAGTGACTAGTCACCTCGAGCCCGTGGTCGCGGGTGAATGTCCGCGTCGTGTTGAGCAGCGTGGAGATGGAGGCAGTGACTGAGTGACTGAGTGACTGACTGACTGACTGAGTGAGTGAGTGAGTGACTGACTGACTGACTGAGTGACTGACTGACTGACTGAGTGACTGACTGAGTGACTGACTGAGTGACTAGTCACCTCGAGCCCGTGGTCGCGGGTGAATGTCCGCGTCGTGTTGAGCAGCGTGGAGATGGAGGCAGTGACTGAGTGACTGAGTGACTGACTGACTGACTGAGTGAGTGAGTGAGTGACTGACTGACTGACTGAGTGACTGACTGACTGAGTGACTGAGTGACTGACTGAGTGACTGACTGACTGACTGAGTGACTAGTCACCTCGAGCCCGTGGTCGCGGGTGAATGTCCGCGTCTTGTTGAGCAGCGTGGAGATGGAGGCAGTGAGTGAGTGACTGAGTGACTGACTGACTGACTGACTGAGTGACTGACTGACTGACTGAGTGACTGACTGACTGACTGACTGAGTGACTGACTGAGTGACTGACTGAGTGACTAGTCACCTCGAGCCCGTGGTCGCGGGTGAATGTCCGCGTCGTGTTGAGCAGCGTGGAGATGGAGGCGGCTCGGCAACGAGAGACGCCATGAAGACAGCAGAGAGACTCGGACGTGGACGGGCTGAGACACGGAGACAGACACAGTCAGACACAGAGACACAGAGAGACACAGAGAGAGACAGTGAGACACTGAGAGAGACACAGAGAGACAGAGAGACAGAGACGCCATGAAGACAGCAGAGAGACTCGGACGTGGACGGGCTGACACACGGAGAGAGACACAGTGAGACACAGAGACACAGAGAGAGACACAGAGAGACACAGAGAGACACAGAGAGACAGTGAGACAGAGAGAGAGACACAGAGAGACACAGAGACACAGAGACGCCATGAAGACAGCAGAGAGACTCGGACGTGGACGGGCTGACACACGGAGAGAGACACAGTGAGACACAGAGACACAGAGAGAGACACAGAGAGACACAGAGAGACACAGAGAGACAGTGAGACAGAGAGAGAGAGACACAGAGAGACACAGAGACACAGAGACGCCATGAAGACAGCAGAGAGACTCGGACGTGGACGGGCTGACACACGGAGAGAGACACAGTGAGACACAGAGACACAGAGAGAGACACAGAGAGACACAGAGAGACACAGAGAGACACAGAGACACAGAGACGCCATGAAGACAGCAGAGAGACTCGGACGTGGACGGGCTGACACACGGAGAGAGACAGAGAGACACAGAGACACAGAGAGACACAGAGAGAGACACAGAGAGAGACACAGAGAGACACAGAGAGACAGAGAGAGACACAGAGAGACACAGAGAGTCACAGAGAGACAGAGAGACACAGAGAGACAGAGAGACACAGAGAGACACAGAGATACACAGAGAGACACAGAGAGACACAGAGAGACACAGAGAGACACAGAGAGACACAGAGAGACACAGAGAGACACAGAGAGTCACACAGAGACACAGAGAGTCACAGAGAGACACAGAGAGACACAGAGAGACACAGAGAGTCACAGAGAGACACAGAGAGACACAGAGAGACACAGAGAGTCACACAGAGACACAGAGAGTCACAGAGAGACACAGAGAGACACAGAGAGACACAGAGAGTCACAGAGAGACACAGAGAGACACAGAGAGTCACAGAGAGACATAGAGAGTCACAGAGAGTCACAGAGAGTCACAGAGAGACACAGAGAGTCACAGAGAGACACAGAGAGACACAGAGAGACACAGAGAGACACAGAGAGTCATAGAGAGTCATAGAGAGACACAGAGAGACACAGAGAGACACAGAGAGTCACAGAGAGACACAGAGAGTCATAGAGAGTCACAGAGAGACACAGAGAGACACAGAGAGTCACAGAGAGACACAGAGAGTCATAGAGAGACACAGAGAGACACAGAGAGTCATAGAGAGTCACAGAGAGACACAGAGAGTCATAGAGAGTCATAGAGAGACACAGAGAGTCATAGAGAGACACAGAGAGTCACAGAGAGTCACAGAGAGTCACAGAGAGTCACAGAGAGTCATAGAGAGACACAGAGAGACACAGAGAGTCACAGAGAGTCATAGAGAGTCATAGAGAGACACAGAGAGTCATAGAGAGTCACAGAGAGACACAGAGAGTCACAGAGAGTCACAGAGAGTCACAGAGAGTCATAGAGAGACACAGAGAGACACAGAGAGACACAGAGAGTCATAGAGAGTCACAGAGAGTCATAGAGAGACACAGAGAGTCACAGAGAGACACAGAGAGACATAGAGAGTCACAGAGAGTCACAGAGAGTCACAGAGAGACACAGAGAGTCACAGAGAGTCACAGAGAGTCACAGAGAGACACAGAGAGACACAGAGAGACACAGAGAGACACAGAGAGAGTCACAGAGAGACACAGAGAGTCACAGAGAGTCACAGAGAGACACAGAGAGACATAGAGAGTCACAGAGAGACACAGAGAGTCACAGAGAGTCACAGAGAGACACAGAGAGACATAGAGAGTCACAGAGAGACACAGAGAGTCACAGAGAGACACAGAGAGACACAGAGAGTCACAGAGAGTCACAGAGAGACACAGAGAGTCATAGAGAGACACAGAGAGTCATAGAGAGTCACAGAGAGACACAGAGAGACACAGAGAGTCACAGAGAGTCATAGAGAGTCATAGAGAGTCACAGAGAGACACAGAGAGTCATAGAGAGACACAGAGAGACACAGAGAGACACAGAGAGACACAGAGAGTCACAGAGAGTCACAGAGAGTCACAGAGAGACACAGAGAGTCATAGAGAGTCATAGAGAGACACAGAGAGTCACAGAGAGACACAGAGAGTCACAGAGAGTCATAGAGAGTCACAGAGAGTCACAGAGAGACACAGAGAGTCACAGAGAGTCATAGAGAGTCACAGAGAGTCACAGAGAGACACAGAGAGTCATAGAGAGACACAGAGAGTCACAGAGAGTCACAGAGAGACACAGAGAGTCACAGAGAGTCATAGAGAGTCATAGAGAGACACAGAGAGACACAGAGAGACACAGAGAGTCATAGAGAGACACAGAGAGTCACAGAGAGACACAGAGAGACACAGAGAGTCACAGAGAGTCATAGAGAGACACAGAGAGACACAGAGAGACACAGAGAGTCACAGAGAGTCACAGAGAGACACAGAGAGTCACAGAGAGTCATAGAGAGTCACAGAGAGACACAGAGAGTCACAGAGAGTCATAGAGAGTCACAGAGAGTCACAGAGAGACACAGAGAGTCACAGAGAGACACAGAGAGTCACAGAGAGACACAGAGAGTCATAGAGAGACACAGAGAGTCACAGAGAGTCACAGAGAGACACAGAGAGTCACAGAGAGTCATAGAGAGTCATAGAGAGACACAGAGAGACACAGAGAGACACAGAGAGACACAGAGAGTCATAGAGAGACACAGAGAGTCACA
This sequence comes from Lampetra fluviatilis, assembly GCF_964198595.1. Classification (NCBI taxonomy): domain Eukaryota; kingdom Metazoa; phylum Chordata; class Hyperoartia; order Petromyzontiformes; family Petromyzontidae; genus Lampetra; species Lampetra fluviatilis. Next base: position 75,181 of record NW_027621531.1, on the reverse strand, counting down.
GAGAGTCATAGAGAGACACAGAGAGTCACAGAGAGTCATAGAGAGACACAGAGAGACACAGAGAGACACAGAGAGTCACAGAGAGTCACAGAGAGTCATAGAGAGTCATAGAGAGTCACAGAGAGACACAGAGAGACACAGAGAGACACAGAGAGTCACAGAGAGTCACAGAGAGTCACAGAGAGTCATAGAGAGTCACAGAGAGACACAGAGAGACACAGAGAGACACAGAGAGACACAGAGAGTCACAGAGAGTCACAGAGAGTCACAGAGAGTCATAGAGAGTCATAGAGAGACACAGAGAGACACAGAGAGACACAGAGAGACACAGAGAGTCACAGAGAGTCACAGAGAGTCACAGAGAGTCATAGAGAGTCACAGAGAGACACAGAGAGACACAGAGAGTCATAGAGAGTCACAGAGAGACACAGAGAGACACAGAGAGACACAGAGAGACACAGAGAGACACAGAGAGTCACAGAGAGTCACAGAGAGACACAGAGAGTCATAGAGAGACACAGAGAGTCACAGAGAGTCACAGAGAGACACAGAGAGACACAGAGAGTCATAGAGAGACACAGAGAGTCATAGAGAGTCACAGAGAGACACAGAGAGACACAGAGAGTCACAGAGAGACACAGAGAGACACAGAGAGACACAGAGAGTCATAGAGAGACACAGAGAGACACAGAGAGACACAGAGAGACACAGAGAGTCATAGAGAGTCACAGAGAGACACAGAGAGACACAGAGAGTCACAGAGAGACACAGAGAGACACAGAGAGTCACAGAGAGTCATAGAGAGACACAGAGAGTCACAGAGAGTCATAGAGAGACACAGAGAGACACAGAGAGACACAGAGAGTCATAGAGAGTCACAGAGAGACACAGAGAGTCACAGAGAGTCATAGAGAGACACAGAGAGACACAGAGAGACACAGAGAGTCATAGAGAGTCATAGAGAGTCACAGAGAGACACAGAGAGACACAGAGAGTCATAGAGAGACACAGAGAGTCACAGAGAGTCATAGAGAGACACAGAGAGTCACAGAGAGACACAGAGAGACACAGAGAGTCACAGAGAGACACAGAGAGTCACAGAGAGTCATAGAGAGACACAGAGAGACACAGAGAGACACAGAGAGTCATAGAGAGTCATAGAGAGTCACAGAGAGACACAGAGAGACACAGAGAGTCATAGAGAGACACAGAGAGTCATAGAGAGTCACAGAGAGTCACAGAGAGTCACAGAGAGTCACAGAGAGTCATAGAGAGACACAGAGAGTCATAGAGAGACACAGAGAGTCACAGAGAGACACAGAGAGTCACAGAGAGTCATAGAGAGACACAGAGAGTCACAGAGAGTCACAGAGAGTCACAGAGAGTCATAGAGAGACACAGAGAGTCATAGAGAGACACAGAGAGTCATAGAGAGTCACAGAGAGTCATAGAGAGTCACAGAGAGACACAGAGAGTCATAGAGAGACACAGAGAGTCACAGAGAGTCATAGAGAGTCACAGAGAGTCACAGAGAGTCATAGAGAGTCACAGAAAGACACAGAGAGACACAGAGAGTCATAGAGAGTCACAGAGAGACACAGAGAGACACAGAGAGACACAGAGAGTCACAGAGAGTCATAGAGAGACACAGAGAGTCATAGAGAGTCATAGAGAGACACAGAGAGTCACAGAGAGACACAGAGAGTCACAGAGAGTCATAGAGAGACACAGAGAGTCATAGAGAGTCATAGAGAGACACAGAGAGTCACAGAGAGTCACAGAGAGTCACAGAGAGTCATAGAGAGACACAGAGAGTCACAGAGAGTCACAGAGAGTCATAGAGAGACACAGAGAGTCATAGAGAGTCATAGAGAGTCATAGAGAGTCATAGAGAGTCATAGAGAGACACAGAGAGTCACAGAGAGACACAGAGAGTCATAGAGAGTCATAGAGAGTCACAGAGAGACACAGAGAGTCATAGAGAGTCATAGAGAGTCACAGAGAGTCATAGAGAGACACAGAGAGTCACAGAGAGTCACAGAGAGTCACAGAGAGACACAGAGAGTCATAGAGAGTCATAGAGAGTCACAGAGAGTCATAGAGAGACACAGAGAGTCACAGAGAGACACAGAGAGTCACAGAGAGTCACAGAGAGTCACAGAGAGTCATAGAGAGTCATAGAGAGTCATAGAGAGTCACAGAGAGTCATAGAGAGTCACAGAGAGACACAGAGAGTCACAGAGAGTCATAGAGAGACATAGAGAGACACAGAGAGACACAGAGAGTCATAGAGAGACACAGAGAGACACAGAGAGTCATAGAGAGTCATAGAGAGACACAGAGAGTCATAGAGAGTCATAGAGAGTCACAGAGAGTCACAGAGAGTCACAGAGAGTCATAGAGAGTCATAGAGAGTCACAGAGAGTCACAGAGAGTCACAGAGAGTCACAGAGAGTCATAGAGAGTCATAGAGAGTCATAGAGAGTCACAGAGAGTCATAGAGAGTCACAGAGAGTCACAGAGAGTCATAGAGAGTCATAGAGAGTCACAGAGAGACACAGAGAGTCACAGAGAGACACAGAGAGACACAGAGAGTCATAGAGAGTCACAGAGAGACACAGAGAGTCATAGAGAGTCACAGAGAGACACAGAGAGACACAGAGAGTCACAGAGAGTCACAGAGAGTCATAGAGAGACACAGAGAGACACAGAGAGTCATAGAGAGACACAGAGAGTCACAGAGAGTCACAGAGAGTCACAGAGAGTCACAGAGAGACACAGAGAGTCACAGAGAGTCATAGAGAGTCATAGAGAGACACAGAGAGTCACAGAGAGTCATAGAGAGACACAGAGAGACACAGAGAGTCATAGAGAGTCACAGAGAGACACAGAGAGTCACAGAGAGACACAGAGAGTCACAGAGAGTCATAGAGAGACACAGAGAGACACAGAGAGACACAGAGAGTCACAGAGAGTCATAGAGAGTCACAGAGAGACACAGAGAGTCACAGAGAGTCACAGAGAGTCATAGAGAGACACAGAGAGACACAGAGAGACACAGAGAGACACAGAGAGTCACAGAGAAACATAGAGAGTCACAGAGAGTCATAGAGAGTCACAGAGAGTCACAGAGAGACACAGAGAGTCACAGAGAGTCACAGAGAGTCATAGAGAGACACAGAGAGACACAGAGAGACACAGAGAGACACAGAGAGACACAGAGAGACACAGAGAGTCACAGAGAAACATAGAGAGTCACAGAGAGTCATAGAGAGTCACAGAGAGTCACAGAGAGACACAGAGAGTCACAGAGAGACATAAAGAGTCACAGAGAGTCATAGAGAGACACAGAGAGTCATAGAGAGACATAGAGAGACACAGAGAGTCACAGAGAGTCACAGAGAGACACAGAGAGACACAGAGAGTCATAGAGAGACACAGAGAGACACAGAGAGACACAGAGAGTCACAGAGAGTCACAGAGAGACACAGAGAGACACAGAGAGACACAGAGAGACACAGAGAGTCATAGAGAGACATAGAGAGTCACAGAGAGACACAGAGAGACACAGAGAGACACAGAGAGACACAGAGAGTCATAGAGAGTCATAGAGAGACACAGAGAGTCACAGAGAGTCACAGAGAGTCACAGAGAGTCACAGAGAGTCACAGAGAGTCATAGAGAGACACAGAGAGTCATAGAGAGACACAGAGAGTCACAGAGAGACATAGAGAGTCATAGAGAGTCACAGAGAGTCACAGAGAGTCACAGAGAGTCACAGAGAGTCATAGAGAGACACAGAGAGTCATAGAGAGACACAGAGAGACACAGAGAGTCATAGAGAGACATAGAGAGTCATAGAGAGTCACAGAGAGTCACAGAGAGTCACAGAGAGTCACAGAGAGTCATAGAGAGACACAGAGAGTCATAGAGAGACACAGAGAGACACAGAGAGTCACAGAGAGACATAGAGAGTCATAGAGAGTCACAGAGAGTCACAGAGAGTCACAGAGAGTCACAGAGAGTCATAGAGAGACACAGAGAGTCATAGAGAGACACAGAGAGACACAGAGAGTCATAGAGAGACACAGAGAGTCACAGAGAGTCACAGAGAGTCACAGAGAGTCATAGAGAGACACAGAGAGTCACAGAGAGACACAGAGAGACACAGAGAGTCATAGAGAGTCACAGAGAGACACAGAGAGTCATAGAGAGACACAGAGAGACACAGAGAGTCATAGAGAGTCACAGAGAGACACAGAGAGTCATAGAGAGACACAGAGAGTCACAGAGAGACACAGAGAGTCACAGAGAGACACAGAGAGTCACAGAGAGACACAGAGAGTCACAGAGAGACACAGAGAGTCATAGAGAGACACAGAGAGTCACAGAGAGACACAGAGAGTCATAGAGAGTCACAGAGAGTCACAGAGAGACACAGAGAGTCACAGAGAGTCACAGAGAGTCATAGAGAGACACAGAGAGTCACAGAGAGTCACAGAGAGTCACAGAGAGTCATAGAGAGACACAGAGAGTCACAGAGAGTCACAGAGAGACATAGAGAGACATAGAGAGTCACAGAGAGTCATAGAGAGTCACAGAGAGACACAGAGAGACACAGAGAGTCATAGAGAGACACAGAGAGTCACAGAGAGTCACAGAGAGTCATAGAGAGTCATAGAGAGACACAGAGAGTCATAGAGAGTCACAGAGAGACACAGAGAGACACAGAGAGTCATAGAGAGTCACAGAGAGTCACAGAGAGTCATAGAGAGACACAGAGAGACACAGAGAGTCATAGAGAGTCATAGAGAGTCACAGAGAGACACAGAGAGTCATAGAGAGTCATAGAGAGTCACAGAGAGACACAGAGAGTCACAGAGAGTCACAGAGAGTCACAGAGAGACACAGAGAGTCATAGAGAGTCACAGAGAGTCATAGAGAGACACAGAGAGTCATAGAGAGTCACAGAGAGTCACAGAGAGACACAGAGAGTCACAGAGAGTCACAGAGAGTCACAGAGAGACACAGAGAGTCATAGAGAGTCATAGAGAGTCATAGAGAGACACAGAGAGTCATAGAGAGTCACAGAGAGTCACAGAGAGTCATAGAGAGTCATAGAGAGTCATAGAGAGACACAGAGAGTCATAGAGAGTCACAGAGAGTCACAGAGAGACACAGAGAGTCACAGAGAGTCACAGAGAGTCACAGAGAGACACAGAGAGACACAGAGAGTCATAGAGAGTCACAGAGAGTCACAGAGAGACACAGAGAGTCACAGAGAGTCACAGAGAGTCATAGAGAGACACAGAGAGACACAGAGAGACACAGAGAGTCACAGAGAGACACAGAGAGTCACAGAGAGTCACAGAGAGTCATAGAGAGTCATAGAGAGACACAGAGAGTCATAGAGAGTCACAGAGAGTCACAGAGAGACACAGAGAGTCACAGAGAGTCACAGAGAGTCATAGAGAGTCATAGAGAGACACAGAGAGTCATAGAGAGTCATAGAGAGTCACAGAGAGACACAGAGAGTCACAGAGAGTCACAGAGAGTCACAGAGAGACACAGAGAGTCATAGAGAGTCACAGAGAGTCATAGAGAGACACAGAGAGTCACAGAGAGTCATAGAGAGTCATAGAGAGACACAGAGAGTCACAGAGAGACACAGAGAGACACAGAGAGTCACAGAGAGTCACAGAGAGACACAGAGAGAGACAGAGAGTCACAGAGAGTCACAGAGAGACACAGAGAGACATAGAGAGTCACAGAGAGACACAGAGAGACACAGAGAGTCACAGAGAGTCATAGAGAGTCACAGAGAGACACAGAGAGACACAGAGAGACACAGAGAGTCACAGAGAGTCATAGAGAGACACAGAGAGTCACAGAGAGTCACAGAGAGACACAGAGAGAGACAGAGAGTCACAGAGAGTCACAGAGAGACACAGAGAGACATAGAGAGTCACAGAGAGACACAGAGAGACACAGAGAGTCACAGAGAGTCATAGAGAGTCACAGAGAGACACAGAGAGTCACAGAGAGTCACAGAGAGACACAGAGAGTCATAGAGAGACACAGAGAGACACAGAGAGACACAGAGAGTCACAGAGAGACAGAGAGTCATAGAGAGACACAGAGAGTCATAGAGAGTCATAGAGAGTCATAGAGAGTCACAGAGAGACACAGAGAGTCATAGAGAGTCACAGAGAGTCACAGAGAGACACAGAGAGTCATAGAGAGACACAGAGAGTCATAGAGAGTCACAGAGAGACACAGAGAGTCACAGAGAGTCACAGAGAGACACAGAGAGTCACAGAGAGACACAGAGAGTCATAGAGAGTCACAGAGAGACACAGAGAGTCACAGAGAGTCATAGAGAGTCATAGAGAGTCACAGAGAGACACAGAGAGTCATAGAGAGTCACAGAGAGACACAGAGAGTCACAGAGAGTCATAGAGAGACACAGAGAGTCACAGAGAGTCACAGAGAGTCACAGAGAGACACAGAGAGTCACAGAGAGACACAGAGAGTCACAGAGAGTCACAGAGAGACACAGAGAGTCACAGAGAGTCACAGAGAGACACAGAGAGTCACAGAGAGTCACAGAGAGACACAGAGAGTCACAGAGAGTCACAGAGAGTCACAGAGAGTCATAGAGAGTCATAGAGAGACACAGAGAGTCACAGAGAGTCATAGAGAGTCATAGAGAGACACAGAGAGTCACAGAGAGTCATAGAGAGTCACAGAGAGTCACAGAGAGACACAGAGAGTCATAGAGAGTCATAGAGAGACACAGAGAGACACAGAGAGTCACAGAGAGACACAGAGAGTCATAGAGAGACACAGAGAGACACAGAGAGACACAGAGAGTCACAGAGAGACACAGAGAGTCATAGAGAGACACAGAGAGACACAGAGAGTCACAGAGAGACACAGAGAGTCATAGAGAGACACAGAGAGACACAGAGAGACACAGAGAGACACAGAGAGACACAGAGAGTCACAGAGAGACACAGAGAGTCATAGAGAGACACAGAGAGACACAGAGAGTCACAGAGAGACACAGAGAGTCATAGAGAGTCACAGAGAGTCACAGAGAGACACAGAGAGTCATAGAGAGACACAGAGAGACACAGAGAGTCACAGAGAGACACAGAGAGTCATAGAGAGTCATAGAGAGTCACAGAGAGTCATAGAGAGACACAGAGAGACACAGAGAGTCATAGAGAGTCATAGAGAGTCACAGAGAGTCATAGAGAGTCACAGAGAGTCATAGAGAGTCATAGAGAGTCACAGAGAGTCACAGAGAGTCACAGAGAGACACAGAGAGTTATAGAGAGACACAGAGAGACACAGAGAGACACAGAGAGTCACAGAGAGACACAGAGAGACACAGAGAGTCACAGAGAGTCACAGAGAGTCACAGAGAGTCATAGAGAGTCACAGAGAGACACAGAGAGACACAGAGAGTCATAGAGAGACACAGAGAGTCATAGAGAGACACAGAGAGTCATAGAGAGACACAGAGAGACACAGAGAGACACAGAGAGACACAGAGAGTCATAGAGAGACACAGAGAGTTATAGAGAGACACAGAGAGACACAGAGAGACACAGAGAGTCATAGAGAGTCACAGAGAGTCACAGAGAGACACAGAGAGTCATAGAGAGACACAGAGAGTCATAGAGAGACACAGAGAGTCATAGAGAGACACAGAGAGACACAGAGAGACACAGAGAGTCATAGAGAGTCACAGAGAGTCACAGAGAGACACAGAGAGTCATAGAGAGACACAGAGAGTCATAGAGAGTCATAGAGAGTCATAGAGAGACATAGAGAGTCATAGAGAGACACAGAGAGTCATAGAGAGACACAGAGAGACACAGAGAGTCACAGAGAGTCATAGAGAGTCACAGAGAGACACAGAGAGTCACAGAGAGACACAGAGAGACATAGAGAGTCATAGAGAGACATAGAGAGACACAGAGAGTCACAGAGAGTCATAGAGAGACATAGAGAGACACAGAGAGTCATAGAGAGTCATAGAGAGACACAGAGAGTCATAGAGAGTCATAGAGAGTCACAGAGAGTCACAGAGAGACACAGAGAGTCATAGAGAGTCATAGAGAGTCATAGAGAGTCACAGAGAGACACAGAGAGTCATAGAGAGTCATAGAGAGTCATAGAGAGTCACAGAGAGTCATAGAGAGTCATAGAGAGTCACAGAGAGACACAGAGAGTCACAGAGAGTCACAGAGAGTCACAGAGAGTCACAGAGAGACACAGAGAGTCATAGAGAGTCATAGAGAGTCATAGAGAGTCACAGAGAGTCATAGAGAGTCATAGAGAGTCATAGAGAGTCATAGAGAGTCACAGAGAGACACAGAGAGACACAGAGAGTCATAGAGAGTCATAGAGAGTCATAGAGAGTCACAGAGAGTCATAGAGAGTCATAGAGAGTCATAGAGAGTCATAGAGAGTCACAGAGAGACACAGAGAGTCACAGAGAGACACAGAGAGTCACAGAGAGTCACAGAGAGACACAGAGAGTCATAGAGAGTCATAGAGAGTCATAGAGAGTCACAGAGAGTCATAGAGAGTCATAGAGAGTCACAGAGAGACACAGAGAGTCACAGAGAGTCACAGAGAGACACAGAGAGTCACAGAGAGTCATAGAGAGTCATAGAGAGTCACAGAGAGACACAGAGAGTCACAGAGAGACACAGAGAGTCACAGAGAGTCATAGAGAGACACAGAGAGTCATAGAGAGTCATAGAGAGTCACAGAGAGTCACAGAGAGTCATAGAGAGTCACAGAGAGTCATAGAGAGACACAGAGAGACACAGAGAGTCACAGAGAGACACAGAGAGTCACAGAGAGTCACAGAGAGACACAGAGAGTCATAGAGAGTCACAGAGAGTCACAGAGAGTCATAGAGAGTCACAGAGAGACACAGAGAGTCACAGAGAGTCATAGAGAGACACAGAGAGTCATAGAGAGACACAGAGAGTCATAGAGAGACACAGAGAGTCACAGAGAGACACAGAGAGACACAGAGAGACACAGAGAGACACAGAGAGTCATAGAGAGACACAGAGAGTCATAGAGAGACACAGAGAGTCATAGAGAGTCACAGAGAGTCACAGAGAGACACAGAGAGTCACAGAGAGACACAGAGAGACACAGAGAGTCATAGAGAGACACAGAGAGTCATAGAGAGACACAGAGAGTCATAGAGAGACACAGAGAGTCACAGAGAGACACAGAGAGTCACAGAGAGTCATAGAGAGACACAGAGAGTCACAGAGAGACACAGAGAGTCACAGAGAGTCATAGAGAGACACAGAGAGTCACAGAGAGACACAGAGAGTCACAGAGAGTCACAGAGAGACACAGAGAGACACAGAGAGTCACAGAGAGTCACAGAGAGTCACAGAGAGTCACAGAGAGACACAGAGAGACACAGAGAGACACAGAGAGTCACAGAGAGACACAGAGAGTCACAGAGAGTCATAGAGAGTCACAGAGAGTCACAGAGAGTCACAGAGAGTCACAGAGAGACACAGAGAGTCATAGAGAGTCACAGAGAGTCATAGAGAGACATAGAGAGTCATAGAGAGACACAGAGAGTCATAGAGAGACATAGAGAGTCATAGAGAGTCACAGAGAGACATAGAGAGTCATAGAGAGTCACAGAGAGTCATAGAGAGTCACAGAGAGTCACAGAGAGACACAGAGAGTCACAGAGAGTCACAGAGAGTCACAGAGAGACACAGAGAGTCACAGAGAGTCACAGAGAGACACAGAGAGTCACAGAGAGTCATAGAGAGACACAGAGAGACACAGAGAGTCACAGAGAGTCACAGAGAGTCACAGAGAGTCATAGAGAGTCACAGAGAGTCACAGAGAGTCACAGAGAGACACAGAGAGTCACAGAGAGTCACAGAGAGTCACAGAGAGACACAGAGAGTCACAGAGAGTCACAGAGAGACACAGAGAGTCACAGAGAGTCATAGAGAGACACAGAGAGACACAGAGAGTCACAGAGAGACACAGAGAGTCACAGAGAGTCACAGAGAGTCACAGAGAGTCACAGAGAGTCACAGAGAGTCACAGAGAGACACAGAGAGTCACAGAGAGTCACAGAGAGACACAGAGAGTCACAGAGAGTCATAGAGAGACACAGAGAGACACAGAGAGTCATAGAGAGTCACAGAGAGACATAGAGACACAGAGAGTCACAGAGAGTCATAGAGAGACACAGAGAGACATAGAGAGTCACAGAGAGACACAGAGAGACACAGAGAGTCATAGAGAGTCATAGAGAGTCATAGAGAGTCACAGAGAGACACAGAGAGTCACAGAGAGTCATAGAGAGTCACAGAGAGTCACAGAGAGTCATAGAGAGTCACAGAGAGTCATAGAGAGACACAGAGAGTCATAGAGAGTCACAGAGAGTCATAGAGAGTCATAAAGAGTCACAGAGAGACATAGAGAGACACAGAGAGACACAGAGAGTCACAGAGAGTCACAGAGAGTCACAGAGAGTCATAGAGAGTCACAGAGAGACATAGAGAGACACAGAGAGACACAGAGAGTCATAGAGAGTCATAGAGAGTCACAGAGAGTCATAGAGAGTCACAGAGAGTCACAGAGAGTCATAGAGAGACACAGAGAGTCATAGAGAGTCATAGAGAGACACAGAGAGTCATAGAGAGACACAGAGAGTCATAGAGAGTCATAAAGAGTCACAGAGAGACACAGAGAGTCATAGAGAGTCATAGAGAGTCATAGAGAGACATAGAGAGTCATAGAGAGTCATAGAGAGACACAGAGAGTCATAGAGAGACACAGAGAGTCATAGAGAGTCATAGAGAGACACAGAGAGTCATAGAGAGACACAGAGAGTCATAGAGAGTCATAGAGAGTCATAGAGAGACACAGAGAGACACAGAGAGACATAGAGAGTCATAGAGAGACACAGAGAGTCATAGAGAGTCATAGAGAGACACAGAGAGTCACAGAGAGACATAGAGAGTCATAGAGAGACATAGAGAGTCATAGAGAGTCATAGAGAGACACAGAGAGTCATAGAGAGACACAGAGAGTCATAGAGAGTCATAGAGAGACACAGAGAGTCATAGAGAGTCATAGAGAGACACAGAGAGTCATAGAGAGACATAGAGAGTCATAGAGAGTCATAGAGAGACATAGAGAGACACAGAGAGTCATAGAGAGTCATAGAGAGACACAGAGAGTCACAGAGAGACATAGAGAGTCATAGAGAGTCATAGAGAGACACAGAGAGTCATAGAGAGACATAGAGAGTCATAGAGAGTCATAGAGAGACATAGAGAGTCATAGAGAGTCATAGAGAGACACAGAGAGTCATAGAGAGTCACAGAGAGTCATAGAGAGTCATAGAGAGACACAGAGAGTCACAGAGAGACACAGAGAGTCATAGAGAGACATAGAGAGACACAGAGAGTCACAGAGAGACACAGAGAGTCATAGAGAGTCATAGAGAGTCATAGAGAGACACAGAGAGTCACAGAGAGTCATAGAGAGTCACAGAGAGTCACAGAGAGTCACAGAGAGACACAGAGAGTCATAGAGAGTCACAGAGAGTCACAGAGAGACACAGAGAGACACAGAGAGTCACAGAGAGTCACAGAGAGTCACAGAGAGACACAGAGAGTCATAGAGAGTCACAGAGAGTCATAGAGAGTCACAGAGAGTCACAGAGAGTCACAGAGAGACACAGAGAGTCACAGAGAGTCACAGAGAGTCACAGAGAGTCACAGAGAGTCATAGAGAGACACAGAGAGACACAGAGAGTCACAGAGAGACACAGAGAGTCACAGAGAGACACAGAGAGTCATAGAGAGACACAGAGAGACACAGAGAGTCATAGAGAGACACAGAGAGTCACAGAGAGACACAGAGAGTCATAGAGAGTCACAGAGAGACACAGAGAGACACAGAGAGACACAGAGAGTCATAGAGAGACACAGAGAGTCACAGAGAGTCACAGAGAGTCACAGAGAGTCACAGAGAGTCACAGAGAGTCACAGAGAGACACAGAGAGTCATAGAGAGTCATAGAGAGTCATAGAGAGACACAGAGAGTCATAGAGAGTCATAGAGAGTCATAGAGAGACACAGAGAGACACAGAGAGACACAGAGAGTCATAGAGAGACACAGAGAGTCATAGAGAGTCATAGAGAGTCATAGAGAGACACAGAGAGACACAGAGAGACACAGAGAGTCATAGAGAGACACAGAGAGTCATAGAGAGTCATAGAGAGTCATAGAGAGACACAGAGAGTCACAGAGAGACACAGAGAGTCATAGAGAGTCATAGAGAGACACAGAGAGACACAGAGAGTCACAGAGAGTCACAGAGAGACACAGAGAGACACAGAGAGACACAGAGAGACACAGAGAGTCATAGAGAGTCACAGAGAGACACAGAGAGACACAGAGAGACACAGAGAGACACAGAGAGTCATAGAGAGTCACAGAGAGTCATAGAGAGACACAGAGAGACACAGAGAGACACAGAGAGTCACAGAGAGTCATAGAGAGTCATAGAGAGTCATAGAGAGTCATAGAGAGTCACAGAGAGTCATAGAGAGACACAGAGAGTCACAGAGAGACACAGAGAGACACAGAGAGTCATAGAGAGACACAGAGAGTCACAGAGAGACACAGAGAGTCACAGAGAGTCATAGAGAGTCATAGAGAGTCATAGAGAGACACAGAGAGTCACAGAGAGACACAGAGAGTCATAGAGAGACACAGAGAGTCATAGAGAGTCACAGAGAGTCATAGAGAGTCATAGAGAGTCACAGAGAGACACAGAGAGACACAGAGAGACACAGAGAGTCACAGAGAGACACAGAGAGTCACAGAGAGACACAGAGAGACACAGAGAGACACAGAGAGACACAGAGAGACACAGAGAGACACAGAGAGACACAGAGAGTCACAGAGAGTCATAGAGAGTCACAGAGAGACACAGAGAGACACAGAGAGTCACAGAGAGTCACAGAGAGTCATAGAGAGTCACAGAGAGACACAGAGAGACACAGAGAGTCATAGAGAGACACAGAGAGTCACAGAGAGACACAGAGAGTCATAGAGAGTCATAGAGAGTCACAGAGAGACACAGAGAGACACAGAGAGACACAGAGAGTCACAGAGAGACACAGAGAGTCACAGAGAGACACAGAGAGACACAGAGAGACACAGAGAGACACAGAGAGACACAGAGAGTCACAGAGAGACACAGAGACACACAGAGAGTCACAGAGAGACACAGAGAGACACAGAGAGTCACAGAGAGTCATAGAGAGTCACAGAGAGACACAGAGAGTCATAGAGAGACACAGAGAGACACAGAGAGTCATAGAGAGACATAGAGAGTCACAGAGAGACACAGAGAGTCACAGAGAGACACAGAGAGTCACAGAGAGTCATAGAGAGTCACAGAGAGACACAGAGAGTCACAGAGAGACACAGAGAGACACAGAGAGACACAGAGAGTCATAGAGAGTCACAGAGAGACACAGAGAGACACAGAGAGACACAGAGAGTCATAGAGAGACACAGAGAGACACAGAGAGTCATAGAGAGTCATAGAGAGTCACAGAGAGACACAGAGAGTCACAGAGAGACACAGAGAGTCACAGAGAGTCACAGAGAGTCACAGAGAGTCACAGAGAGACACAGAGAGACACAGAGAGTCACAGAGAGACACAGAGAGTCATAGAGAGTCACAGAGAGTCACAGAGAGTCACAGAGAGTCACAGAGAGACACAGAGAGTCACAGAGAGTCACAGAGAGTCATAGAGAGTCATAGAGAGACACAGAGAGTCATAGAGAGTCATAGAGAGACACAGAGAGTCATAGAGAGACACAGAGAGTCACAGAGAGTCACAGAGAGTCATAGAGAGTCACAGAGAGACACAGAGAGTCACAGAGAGTCACAGAGAGACACAGAGAGTCACAGAGAGTCATAGAGAGTCACAGAGAGACACAGAGAGTCACAGAGAGACACAGAGAGTCACAGAGAGTCACAGAGAGTCATAGAGAGTCACAGAGAGACACAGAGAGTCACAGAGAGTCACAGAGAGACACAGAGAGTCATAGAGAGACACAGAGAGTCATAGAGAGTCATAGAGAGTCACAGAGAGACACAGAGAGTCACAGAGAGTCACAGAGAGACACAGAGAGTCACAGAGAGACACAGAGAGTCATAGAGAGACACAGAGAGTCATAGAGAGACACAGAGAGTCATAGAGAGTCATAGAGAGACACAGAGAGTCACAGAGAGTCATAGAGAGTCACAGAGAGTCACAGAGAGACACAGAGAGTCATAGAGAGACACAGAGAGTCACAGAGAGTCACAGAGAGACACAGAGAGACACAGAGAGTCACAGAGAGTCACAGAGAGACACAGAGAGTCACAGAGAGACACAGAGAGTCACAGAGAGTCATAGAGAGACACAGAGAGACACAGAGAGTCACAGAGAGACACAGAGAGTCACAGAGAGACACAGAGAGACACAGAGAGTCATAGAGAGACACAGAGAGACACAGAGAGTCACAGAGAGACACAGAGAGTCACAGAGAGTCATAGAGAGTCACAGAGAGTCATAGAGAGTCACAGAGAGTCATAGAGAGACACAGAGAGACACAGAGAGTCACAGAGAGACACAGAGAGACACAGAGAGACAACAGAGAGTCATAGAGAGTCATAGAGAGTCATAGAGAGTCACAGAGAGACACAGAGAGACACAGAGAGTCACAGAGAGACACAGAGAGACACAGAGAGTCACAGAGAGACACAGAGAGACACAGAGAGACACAGAGAGTCACAGAGAGACACAGAGAGACACAGAGAGACACAGAGAGTCACAGAGAGACACAGAGAGACACAGAGAGTCACAGAGAGACACAGAGAGACACAGAGAGACACAGAGAGAGACACAGAGAGACACAGAGAGAGACAGAGAGACACAGAGAGACACAGAGAGAGACACAGAGAGACACAGAGAGACACAGAGAGTCACAGAGACACACAGAGACACAGTGAGACACAGATACAGACAGAGAGACACATGGGTCTCTATGGGTGTCTATGTGTGTGTGTATCTGTGTGTGTGTATCTCTG
>NW_027621531.1:0-52500 GCF_964198595.1 Lampetra fluviatilis | reverse complement strand
CTAACTAACTCACTCACTCACTCACTGACTGACTGACCAATGGGCGTGTCTCCCACCTGACTGACTGACTAACTCACTGACTGAGTAACTGACTGACTCACTGAGTAACTGAGTGACTGGCTAACTGACTGAGTGAGTGACTGACTAACTGACTCACTCACTGACTAACTGACTGACTGACTAACTAACTGACTCACTCACTGACTAACTGACTGACTAAGTAACTGACTCACTAACTCACTCACTGACTGACTCACTGAGTGACTGACTGACAAACTAACTAACTCACTGACTGACTCACTAACTGACTGACTGACTCACTAACTGACTGACTGACTCACTGACTGACTGACTCACTGACTCACTAACTCACTCACTGACTGACTCACTAACTGACTGACTGACTCACTGACTGACTAACTCACTCACTGACTGACTCACTAACTGACTGACTGACTCACTGACTGACTGACTCACTCACTGACTGACCAATGGGCGTGTCTCCCACCTGACTGACTGACTGACTAACTGACTGACTGACTAACTGACTGACTCACTCACTGACTAACTGACTGACTAAGTAACTGACTCACTAACTCACTCACTGACTGCCTCACTGAGTGACCAATGGGCGTGTCTCCCACCTGACTGACTCACTCACTAACTGACTGACTCACTAACTGACTGACTGACTCACTGACTGACTAACTCACTCACTTACTGACTCACTCACTGACTGACTGACTAACTAACTCACTGACTGACTCACTCACTAACTGACTAACTGAGTGACTGACTCACTGACTGACTAACTCACTCACTGACTGACTCACTCACTGACTGACTCACTGACTGACTAACTCACTCACTGACTGACTCACTCACTGACTGACTAACTGACTCACTGACTGAGTGAGTGAGTGAATGAGTGAGTGACTGACTCACTCACTGACTGACTGACCAATGGGCGTGTCTCCCACCTGACTGACTAACTGACTCACTAACTAACTCACTAACTGACTCACTCACTGACTGACTGACTGACTAACTCACTAACTGACTCACTCACTGACTGACTCACTCACTCACTGACTGACCAATGGGCGTGTCTCCCACCTGACTGACTGACTGACTAACTGACTGACTGACTAACTGACTGACTGACTAACTGACTCACTAACTGACTCACTAACTGACTGACTGACTAACTAACTCACTAACTCACTAACTGACTTACTCACTGACTGACTGACTCACTCACTCACTGACTGACTAAGTGACTGACCAATGGGCGTGTCTCCCACCTGACTGACTGACTAACTGACTGACTCACTCACTCACTGACTGACTAACTGACTGACTAACTGACTCACTCACTGACTGACTGACTAACTGACTCACTAACTGACCAATGGGCGTGTCTCCACCTGTCTGACTCACTGACTCACTAACTAACTCACTGACTGACTGACTCACTGAGTGACCAATGGGGTGTCTCCACCTGTCTGACTAACTCACTAACTAACTCACTCACTCACTCACTGACTGACTAAGTGACTAACTAACTGACTCACTGACTGACCAATGGGCGTGTCTCCACCTGTCTGACTCACTGACTCACTAACTAACTCACTGACTGACTGACTCACTGAGTGACCAATGGGGTGTCTCCACCTGTCTGACTAACTCACTAACTAGTGACTGAGTGAGTGAGTGAGTGACTGACTCACTGACTGACTAACTCACTGACTGACTAAGTGACTAACTAACTGACTCACTGAGTGACTGACTCACTGAGTGACCAATGGGGTGTCTCCACCTGTCTGACTAACTCACTAACTAACTAACTCACTCACTCACTGACTGAGTGAGTGAGTGAGTGACTGACTCACTGACTGACTAACTCACTGACTGACTAAGTGACTAACTAACTGACTCACTGAGTGACTGACTCACTGAGTGACCAATGGGGTGTCTCCACCTGTCTGACTGACTAACTAACTAACTCACTGAGTAACTCACTGAGTGACTCACTCACTAACTGACCAATGGGGAGTCTCCACCTGTCTGACTAACTAACTAACTAACTCACTCACTCACTGACTGAGTGAGTGAGTGACTGACTCACTGACTGACTAACTCACTGACTGACTAAGTGACTAACTAACTGACTCACTGAGTGACTCACTAACTAACTGACCAATGGGGAGTCTCCACCTGTCTGACTGACTAACTAACTAACTCACTGAGTGACTCACTGAGTGACTCACTGAGTGACTCACTGACTCACTAACTGACTGACCAATGGGGTGTCTCCACCTGTCTGAGGGTCTCTGGTGACTTCTCTGCTGTCTCCGTGACTGACTGAGTGAGTGAGTGACTCACTGACTGAGTGAGTGAGTGACTGACTAACTGACTCACTAACTGACTCACTAACTAACTGACTCACTAACTAACTGACTCACTGACTGACTGACCAATGGGGTGTCTCCACCTGTCTGACTCACTAACTAACTGACTCACTAACTGACTCACTAACTAACTGACTCACTAACTAACTGACTGACTAACTGACTCACTGACTGACTAACTCACTCACTAACTAACTGACCAATGGGCGTGTCTCCCACCTGACTGACTGACTGAGTGACTAACTAACTAACTCACTAACTGACTAACTGACTGACTAACTGACTAACTAACTAACTCACTAACTGACTAACTGACTGACTAACTGACTCACTCACTGACTGACTGATTAACTGACTCACTAACTGACCAATGGGCGTGTCTCCACCTGTCTGACTCACTGACTCACTAACTAACTAACTGACTGACTGACTCACTGAGTGACCAATGGGGTGTCTCCACCTGTCTGACTGTCTAACTGACTAACTAACTAACTCACTGAGTGACTCACTGACTGACTCACTGACTGACTCACTGACTGAGTGACCAATGGGGAGTCTCCACCTGTCTGAGCGTCTCCGGTGACGTCTCCGCTGTCTCCGTTGACAACCGAGAAGCCTCGGAGCCTCGCGCCGTTGCCAAGGCGACGGGCTTGGCCGCTCGGTGCCTGGACCAATCACAGCGCAGAGTGAGGAGTGAGTCAGTCGACCAATGGGAGCGCAGGGTGAGGAGTGAGTCAGCCAATGGGAGCGCAGGGTGAGGAGTGAGTCGACCAATGGGAGCGCAGGGTGAGGAGTGAGTCGACCAATGGGAGCGCAGGGTGAGTGAGTGAGTCAGTCGGCCAATGGGAGCGCAGGGTGAGGAGTGAGTCAGTCGACCAATGGGAGCGCAGGGTGAGGAGTGAGTCAGTCGACCAATGGGAGCGCAGGGTGAGGAGTGAGTCAGCCAATGGGAGCGCAGGGTGAGGAGTGAGTCAGCCAATGGGAGCGCAGGGTGAGGAGTGAGTCGACCAATGGGAGCGCAGGGTGAGGAGTGAGTCAGTCGACCAATGGGAGCGCAGGGTGAGGAGTGAGTCAGTCGACCAATGGGAGCGCAGGGTGAGGAGTGAGTCAGCCAATGGGAGCGCAGGGTGAGGAGTGAGTCAGCCAATGGGAGCGCAGGGTGAGGAGTGAGTCAGCCAATGGGAGCGCAGGGTGAGGAGTGAGTCAGCCAATGGGAGCGCAGGGTGAGGAGTGAGTCAGTCGTCCAATGGGAGCGCAGGGTGAGGAGTGAGTCAGCCAATGGGAGCGCAGGGTGAGGAGTGAGTCAGCCAATGGGAGTGCAGGGTGAGGAGTGAGTCAACCAATGGGAGCGCAGGGTGAGGAGTGAGTCAGCCAATGGGAGCGCAAGGTGAGGAGTGAGTCAGCCAATGGGAGTGCAGAGTGAGGAGTGAGTCAGCCAATGGGAGCGCAGAGTGAGGGGTGAGTCAGTCGACCAATGGGAGCGCAGGGTGAGGAGTGAGTCAGTCGTCCAATGGGAGCGCAGGGTGAGGAGTGAGTCAGTCGTCCAATGGGAGCGCAGGGTGAGGAGTGAGTCAGTCGACCAATGGGAGCGCAGGGTGAGGAGTGAGTCAGCCAATGGGAGCGCAGGGTGAGGAGTGAGTCAGTCGTCCAATGGGAGCGCAGGGTGAGGAGTGAGTCAGTCGACCAATGGGAGCGCAGGGTGAGGAGTGAGTCAGCCAATGGGAGCGCAGGGTGAGGAGTGAGTCAGTCAGCCAATGGGAGCGCAGGGTGAGGAGTGAGTCAGCCAATGGGAGCGCAGGGTGAGGAGTGAGTCAGCCAATGGGAGCGCAGGGTGAGGAGTGAGTCAGTCGACCAATGGGAGCGCAGGGTGAGGAGTGAGTCACCCAATAGGAGCGCAGGGTGAGGAGTGAGTCAGCCAATGGGAGCGCAGGGTGAGGAGTGAGTCAGCCAATGGGAGCGCAGGGTGAGGAGTGAGTCAGTCGACCAATGGGAGCGCAGGGTGAGGAGTGAGTCAGTCGTCCAATGGGAGCGCAGGGTGAGGAGTGAGTCAGCCAATGGGAGCGCAGGGTGAGGAGTGAGTCAGTCGACCAATGAAAGCGCAGGGTGAGGAGTGAGTCAGCCAATGGGAGCGCAGGGTGAGGAGTGAGTCAGTCGACCAATGGGAGCGCAGGGTGAGGAGTGAGTCAGTCGACCAATGGGAGCGCAGGGTGAGGAGTGAGTCAGTCGTCCAATGGGAGCGCAGGGTGAGGAGTGAGTCAGTCGTCCAATGGGAGCGCAGGGTGAGGAGTGAGTCAGCCAATGGGAGCGCAGGGTGAGGAGTGAGTCAGTCAGCCAATGGGAGCGCAGGGTGAGGAGTGAGTCAGTCGACCAATGGGAGCGCAGGGTGAGGAGTGAGTCGACCAATGGGAGCGCAGGGTGAGGAGTGAGTCAGCCAATGGGAGCGCAGGGTGAGGAGTGAGTCAGCCAATGGGAGCGCAGGGTGAGGAGTGAGTCGACCAATGGGAGCGCAGGGTGAGGAGTGAGTCAGCCAATGGGAGCGCAGGGTGAGGAGTGAGTCAGCCAATGGGAGCGCAGGGTGAGGAGTGAGTCAACCAATGGGAGCGCAGGGTGAGGAGTGAGTCAGCCAATGGGAGCGCAGGGTGAGGAGTGAGTCAGCCAATGGGAGCGCAGGGTGAGGAGTGAGTCAGCCAATGGGAGCGCAGGGTGAGGAGTGAGTCGACCAATGGGAGCGCAGGGTGAGGAGTGAGTCAGCCAATGGGAGCGCAGGGTGAGGAGTGAGTCAGCCAATGGGAGCGCAGGGTGAGGAGTGAGTCAACCAATGGGAGCGCAGGGTGAGGAGTGAGTCAGTCAGCCAATGGGAGCGCAGGGTGAGGAGTGAGTCAGCCAATGGGAGCGCAGGGTGAGGAGTGAGTCAGCCAATGGGAGCGCAGGGTGAGGAGTGAGTCAGTCGACCAATGGGAGCGCAGGGTGAGGAGTGAGTCAGCCAATGGGAGCGCAGGGTGAGGAGTGAGTCAGTCAGCCAATGGGAGTGCAGGGTGAGGAGTGAGTCAGCCAATGGGAGCGCAGGGTGAGGAGTGAGTCGACCAATGGGAGCGCAGGGTGAGGAGTGAGTCAGTCGACCAATGGGAGCGCAGGGTGAGGAGTGAGTCAGCCAATGGGAGCGCAGGGTGAGGAGTGAGTCAGCCAATGGGAGCGCAGGGTGAGGAGTGAGTCGACCAATGGGAGCGCAGGGTGAGGAGTGAGTCAGCCAATGGGAGCGCAGGGTGAGGAGTCAGTCGGCCAATCAGCAACAAGCACCACAACTCGTTGCCGCGGTTACCGGATGGGTGGGGACAATGGTTACTGTGGCGGTTACCCTGGTTACGGAGGGGGGGGGGGGCGTTGTCACGGTTACCGGATGGGTGCTGTGGAGGCGCCCGTATCCATGGGCAACGTGAGGAGGATCGGCTCGTAGTCACGGCAACCATCCTCCACCGCACGGAGCCAACGCTCACCCTGAGGAGGGGTGAGGAGGGTGAGTGAGTGACTGAGTGACTGACTGAGTGACTGAGTGACTGACTGACTGAGTGACTGAGTGACTGACTGACTGAGTGACTGACTGAGTGAGTGGGTGAGTGAGTGACTGACTGAGTCACTGACTGTGTGACTGAGTGAGTGAGTGACTGACTGAGTGAGTGACTGAGTGAGTGACTGAGTGACTGACTGAGTGAGTGACTGACTGAGTGAGTGACTGAGTGAGTGACTGAGTGAGTGAGTGACTGACTGAGTGACTGACTGAGTGACTGACTGACTGAGTGACTGACTGACTGACTGAGTGGGTGAGTGAGTGAGTGACTGACTGAGTGGGTGGGTGAGTGAGTGACTGACTGAGTGACTGACTGAGTGACTGAGTGACTGACTGACTGAGTGACTGAGTGACTGAGTGACTGACTGACTGAGTGACTGACTGAGTGAGTGGGTGAGTGAGTGACTGACTGAGTCACTGACTGTGTGACTGAGTGAGTGAGTGACTGACTGAGTGAGTGACTGAGTGAGTGACTGAGTGACTGACTGAGTGAGTGACTGACTGAGTGAGTGACTGAGTGAGTGACTGAGTGAGTGACTGACTGAGTGACTGACTGACTGAGTGACTGACTGACTGACTGACTGAGTGGGTGAGTGAGTGAGTGACTGACTGAGTGGGTGGGTGAGTGAGTGAGTGACTGACTGAGTGACTGACTGAGTGACTGAGTGACTGACTGACTGAGTGACTGAGTGACTGACTGACTGAGTGACTGACTGAGTGAGTGGGTGAGTGAGTGAGTGACTGAGTGACTGAGTGAGTGAGTGACTGAGTGACTGAGTGACTGACTGAGTGACTGACTGAGTGAGTGTCTGAGTGAGTGACTGACTGAGTGACTGAGTGAGTGACTGACTGAGTGACTGAGTGACTGACTGACTGAGTAACTGAGTGACTGACTGAGTGACTGACTGACTGAGTGGGTGAGTGAGTGAGTGACTGATTGAGTCACTGACTGTGTGACTGAGTGAGTGACTGACTGAGTGACTGACTGAGTGACTGACTGAGTGACTGAGTGACTGACTGAGTGACTGAGTGAGTGACTGACTGAGTGACTGACTGAGTGACTGACTGAGTGACTGAGTGACTGACTGAGTGAGTGGGTGAGTGACTGACTGATTGAGTCACTGACTGTGTGACTGAGTGAGTGAGTGAGTGACTGACTGAGTGACTGACTGAGTGACTGACTGAGTGACTGAGTGACTGACTGAGTGACGGAGTGAGTGACTGAGTGACTGACTGAGTGACTGACTGAGTGACTGACTGAGTGAGTGACTGACTGAGTGACTGAGTGAGTGACTGACTGACTGACTGAGTGAGTGACTGACTGAGTGAGTGACTGACTGAGTGACTGAGTGACTGACTGACTGAGTGAGTGACTGACTGAGTGAGTGACTGAGTCACTGAGTGACTGACTGAGTGACTGAGTGACTGATTGAGTCACTGACTGTGTGACTGAGTGAGTGAGTGACTGACTGAGTGACTGAGTGACTGACTGAGTGACTGAGTGAGTGACTGAGTGACTGACTGAGTGACTGACTGAGTGACTGACTGAGTGAGTGTCTGAGTGAGTGACTGACTGAGTGACTGACTGAGTGACTGAGTGACTGACTGAGTGACTGAGTGAGTGACTGAGTGACTGACTGAGTGACTGACTGAGTGACTGACTGAGTGAGTGTCTGAGTGAGTGACTGACTGAGTGACTGAGTGAGTCACTGACTGTGTGACTGAGTGACTGACTGAGTGACTGAGTGACTGACTGAGTGACTGACTGAGTGACTGAGTGACTGAGTGACTGACTGACTGAGTGACTGAGTGAGTGACTGACTGAGTGACTGAGTGACTGACTGAGTGACTGACTGAGTGAGTGTCTGAGTGAGTGACTGACTGAGTGACTGAGTGAGTGACTGACTGAGTGACTGAGTGACTGACTGACTGAGTAACTGAGTGACTGACTGAGTGACTGACTGACTGAGTGGGTGAGTGAGTGACTGATTGAGTCACTGACTGTGTGACTGACTGAGTGACTGACTGAGTGACTGACTGAGTGACTGACTGAGTGACTGACTGAGTGACTGACTGAGTGACTGACTGAGTGACTGACTGACTGAGTGACTGACTGAGTGAGTGGGTGAGTGACTGACTGATTGAGTCACTGACTGTGTGACTGAGTGAGTGAGTGAGTGACTGACTGAGTGACTGACTGAGTGACTGACTGAGTGACTGAGTGACTGACTGAGTGACGGAGTGAGTGACTGAGTGACTGACTGAGTGACTGACTGAGTGACTGACTGAGTGAGTGACTGACTGAGTGACTGAGTGAGTGACTGACTGACTGAGTGAGTGACTGACTGAGTGAGTGACTGACTGAGTGACTGAGTGACTGAGTGACTGACTGACTGAGTGAGTGACTGACTGAGTGAGTGACTGAGTCACTGAGTGACTGACTGAGTGACTGAGTGAGTGACTGATTGAGTCACTGACTGTGTGACTGAGTGAGTGAGTGACTGACTGAGTGACTGAGTGACTGACTGAGTGACTGAGTGACTGACTGAGTGACTGAGTGACTGACTGAGTGACTGACTGAGTGAGTGTCTGAGTGAGTGACTGACTGAGTGACTGAGTGAGTGACTGACTGACTGAGTGAGTGACTGACTGACTGAGTGACTGACTGAGTGAGTGACTGACTCACTGAGTGACTGAGTTACTGAGTGACTGAGTGACTGACTGACTGACTGAGTGACTGACTGACTGAGTGAGTGGGTGAGTGAGTGAGTGACTGACTGAGTGACTGAGTGAGTGACTGACTGACTGAGTGAGTGACTGACTGAGTGACTGACTGAGTGACTGACTGAGTGAGTGACTGACTCACTGAGTGACTGACTGAGTGACTGAGTGACTGACTGACTGACTGAGTGACTGACTGACTGAGTGACTGACTGAGTGAGTGGGTGAGTGAGTGAGTGAGTGACTGAGTGACTGAGTGAGTGACTGACTGAGTGACTGAGTGACTGAGTGACTGACTGAGTGACTGAGTGACTGAGTGAGTGACTGACTGAGTGAGTGACTGACTGAGTGACTGACTGAGTGACTGACTGACTGACTGAGTGACTGACTGAGTGAGTGAGTGGGTGAGTGACTGACTGAGTGACTGACTGAGTGACTGACTGAGTGACTGAGTGAGTGACTGAGTGACTGACTGAGTGACTGACTGAGTGAGTGTCTGAGTGAGTGACTGACTGAGTGACTGAGTGAGTGACTGACTGACTGAGTGAGTGACTGACTGAGTGAGTGACTGACTGAGTGACTGAGTGACTGACTGACTGAGTGAGTGACTGACTGAGTGAGTGACTGAGTCACTGAGTGACTGACTGAGTGACTGAGTGAGTGACTGATTGAGTCACTGACTGTGTGACTGAGTGAGTGAGTGACTGAGTGAGTGACTGAGTGAGTGACTGACTGAGTGACTGACTGACTGAGTGACTGACTGACTGACTGACTGAGTGGGTGAGTGAGTGAGTGACTGACTGAGTGGGTGGGTGAGTGAGTGAGTGACTGACTGAGTGACTGACTGAGTGACTGAGTGACTGACTGACTGAGTGACTGAGTGACTGACTGACTGAGTGACTGACTGAGTGAGTGGGTGAGTGAGTGAGTGACTGAGTGACTGAGTGAGTGAGTGACTGAGTGACTGAGTGACTGACTGAGTGACTGACTGAGTGAGTGTCTGAGTGAGTGACTGACTGAGTGACTGAGTGAGTGACTGACTGAGTGACTGAGTGACTGACTGACTGAGTAACTGAGTGACTGACTGAGTGACTGACTGACTGAGTGGGTGAGTGAGTGAGTGACTGATTGAGTCACTGACTGTGTGACTGAGTGAGTGACTGACTGAGTGACTGACTGAGTGACTGACTGAGTGACTGAGTGACTGACTGAGTGACTGAGTGAGTGACTGACTGAGTGACTGACTGAGTGACTGACTGAGTGACTGAGTGACTGACTGAGTGAGTGGGTGAGTGACTGACTGATTGAGTCACTGACTGTGTGACTGAGTGAGTGAGTGAGTGACTGACTGAGTGACTGACTGAGTGACTGACTGAGTGACTGAGTGACTGACTGAGTGACGGAGTGAGTGACTGAGTGACTGACTGAGTGACTGACTGAGTGACTGACTGAGTGAGTGACTGACTGAGTGACTGAGTGAGTGACTGACTGACTGACTGAGTGAGTGACTGACTGAGTGAGTGACTGACTGAGTGACTGAGTGACTGACTGACTGAGTGAGTGACTGACTGAGTGAGTGACTGAGTCACTGAGTGACTGACTGAGTGACTGAGTGACTGATTGAGTCACTGACTGTGTGACTGAGTGAGTGAGTGACTGACTGAGTGACTGAGTGACTGACTGAGTGACTGAGTGAGTGACTGAGTGACTGACTGAGTGACTGACTGAGTGACTGACTGAGTGAGTGTCTGAGTGAGTGACTGACTGAGTGACTGACTGAGTGACTGAGTGACTGACTGAGTGACTGAGTGAGTGACTGAGTGACTGACTGAGTGACTGACTGAGTGACTGACTGAGTGAGTGTCTGAGTGAGTGACTGACTGAGTGACTGAGTGAGTCACTGACTGTGTGACTGAGTGACTGACTGAGTGACTGAGTGACTGACTGAGTGACTGACTGAGTGACTGAGTGACTGAGTGACTGACTGACTGAGTGACTGAGTGAGTGACTGACTGAGTGACTGAGTGACTGACTGAGTGACTGACTGAGTGAGTGTCTGAGTGAGTGACTGACTGAGTGACTGAGTGAGTGACTGACTGAGTGACTGAGTGACTGACTGACTGAGTAACTGAGTGACTGACTGAGTGACTGACTGACTGAGTGGGTGAGTGAGTGACTGATTGAGTCACTGACTGTGTGACTGAGTGAGTGACTGACTGAGTGACTGACTGAGTGACTGACTGAGTGACTGAGTGACTGACTGAGTGACTGACTGAGTGACTGACTGAGTGACTGACTGAGTGACTGACTGACTGAGTGACTGACTGAGTGAGTGGGTGAGTGACTGACTGATTGAGTCACTGACTGTGTGACTGAGTGAGTGAGTGAGTGACTGACTGAGTGACTGACTGAGTGACTGACTGAGTGACTGAGTGACTGACTGAGTGACGGAGTGAGTGACTGAGTGACTGACTGAGTGACTGACTGAGTGACTGACTGAGTGAGTGACTGACTGAGTGACTGAGTGAGTGACTGACTGACTGAGTGAGTGACTGACTGAGTGAGTGACTGACTGAGTGACTGAGTGACTGAGTGACTGACTGACTGAGTGAGTGACTGACTGAGTGAGTGACTGAGTCACTGAGTGACTGACTGAGTGACTGAGTGAGTGACTGATTGAGTCACTGACTGTGTGACTGAGTGAGTGAGTGACTGACTGAGTGACTGAGTGACTGACTGAGTGACTGAGTGAGTGACTGAGTGACTGACTGAGTGACTGAGTGACTGACTGAGTGACTGACTGAGTGAGTGTCTGAGTGAGTGACTGACTGAGTGACTGAGTGAGTGACTGACTGACTGAGTGAGTGACTGACTGACTGAGTGACTGACTGAGTGAGTGACTGACTCACTGAGTGACTGAGTTACTGAGTGACTGAGTGACTGACTGACTGACTGAGTGACTGACTGACTGAGTGAGTGGGTGAGTGAGTGAGTGACTGACTGAGTGACTGAGTGAGTGACTGACTGACTGAGTGAGTGACTGACTGAGTGACTGACTGAGTGACTGACTGAGTGAGTGACTGACTCACTGAGTGACTGACTGACTGAGTGACTGAGTGACTGACTGACTGACTGAGTGACTGACTGACTGAGTGACTGACTGAGTGAGTGGGTGAGTGAGTGAGTGAGTGACTGAGTGACTGAGTGAGTGACTGACTGAGTGACTGAGTGACTGAGTGACTGACTGAGTGACTGAGTGACTGAGTGAGTGACTGACTGAGTGAGTGACTGACTGAGTGACTGACTGAGTGACTGACTGACTGACTGAGTGACTGACTGAGTGAGTAAGTGGGTGAGTGACTGACTGAGTGACTGACTGAGTGACTGACTGAGTGACTGAGTGAGTGACTGAGTGACTGACTGAGTGACTGACTGAGTGAGTGTCTGAGTGAGTGACTGACTGAGTGACTGAGTGAGTGACTGACTGACTGAGTGAGTGACTGACTGAGTGAGTGACTGACTGAGTGACTGAGTGACTGACTGACTGAGTGAGTGACTGACTGAGTGAGTGACTGAGTCACTGAGTGACTGACTGAGTGACTGAGTGAGTGACTGATTGAGTCACTGACTGTGTGACTGAGTGAGTGAGTGACTGACTGAGTGACTGAGTGACTGACTGAGTGACTGAGTGAGTGACTGAGTGACTGACTGAGTGACTGAGTGACTGACTGAGTGACTGACTGAGTGAGTGTCTGAGTGAGTGACTGACTGAGTGACTGACTGAGTGACTGAGTGAGTGACTGACTGAGTGAGTGACTGACTGAGTGACTGACTGAGTGACTGACTGAGTGACTGAGTGACTGACTGAGTGAGTGGGTGAGTGACTGACTGAGTGACTGAGTGACTGACTGAGTGACTGAGTGAGTGACTGAGTGACTGACTGAGTGACTGACTGAGTGAGTGTCTGAGTGAGTGACTGACTGAGTGACTGAGTGAGTGACTGACTGACTGACTGAGTGAGTGACTGACTGAGTGAGTGACTGACTGAGTGACTGAGTGACTGACTGAGTGAGTGACTGACTGAGTGAGTGACTGAGTCACTGAGTGACTGACTGAGTGACTGAGTGAGTGACTGATTGAGTCACTGACTGTGTGACTGAGTGAGTGAGTGACTGACTGAGTGACTGAGTGACTGACTGAGTGACTGAGTGAGTGACTGAGTGACTGACTGAGTGACTGAGTGACTGACTGAGTGACTGACTGAGTGAGTGTCTGAGTGAGTGACTGACTGAGTGACTGAGTGACTGACTGAGTGAGTGAGTGGGTGAGTGAGTGACTGACTGAGTCACTGACTGAGTGAGTGACTGACTGAGTGACTGACTGAATGACTGACTGAGTGACTGAGTGACTGAGTGACTGACTGAATGACTGACTGACTGAGTGACTGACTGAGTGACTGACTGAATGACTGACTGACTGAGTGACTGAGTGACTGAGTAACTGACTGAATGACTGACTGCGTGACTAACTGACTGAATGACTGACTGAGTGACTGACTGAGTGACTGACTGACTGAATGACTGACTGAGTGACTGACTGAGTGACTGACTGACTGACTGAATGACTGACTGAGTGACTAACTGACTGAATGACTGACTGAGTGACTGACTGAGTGACTGACTGACTGAATGACTGACTGAGTGACTGACTGAGTGACTGACTGAATGACTGACTGAGTGACTGACTGACTGAGTGACTGACTGACTGAATGACTGACTGAGTGACTAACTGACTGAATGACTGACTGAGTGACTGACTGAGTGACTGACTGACTGACTGACTGAATGACTGACTGAGTGACTGACTGAGTGACTGACTGAATGACTGACTGAGTGACTGACTGACTGAGTGACTGACTGACTGACTGAATGACTGACTGAGTGACTAACTGACTGAATGACTGACTGAGTGACTGACTGAGTGACTAACTAACTGACTAACCGACTGACTGAGTGACTGACTCACCTTGACAGACACCCTCATCGCCATGATGAACCTCTTGGGGTGAGGTGAGTGACTGACTAACTAACTGACTGACTGGGTGAGTGACTGACTGACTAACTGACTGACTGACTAACTAACTGACTGACTGACTAACTAACTGACTAACTGACTCACTGAGTGACTGACTAACTGACTGAGTGTCTGACTGACTGACTGACTGAGTGACTGACTGACTAACTGACTGACCAACTGACTAACTAACTGACTGACTGACTGAGTGACTGACTGACTGAATGACTGACTGAGTGACTGAGTGACTGACTGACTGAGTGACTGACTGACTAACTGACTGACCAACTGACTAACTAACTGACTGACTGACTGAGTGACTGACTGACTGACTAACTGAGTGACTGACTCACCTTGACAGACACCCTCATCGCCATGATGAACCTCTTGGGGTGAGGTGAATGACTGACTGACTGAGTGACTGACTAACCGACTGACTCACTAACTGAGTGACTGACTAACTGACTAACTAACTGACTGACTGACTAACTAACTGACTGACTGACTGACTAACTGACTGACTAACTAACTAACTGACTGACTGACTGACTGAGTGACTGACTCACCTTGACAGACACCCTCATCGCCATGATGAACCTCTTGGGGTGAGGTGAGTGACTGAGTGACTGACTGAGTGACTGACTGAGTGACTGACTAACTACCTGAGTGACTGAGTGATTGAGTGAGTGAGTAACTGACTGACTGAGTGACTGACTAACTGACTCACTGAGTGACTTACTGACTAACCGACTGACTGACTCACCTTGACAGACACCCTCATCGCCATGATGAACCTCTTGGGGTGAGGTGAGTGAGTGACTAACTGACTGACTGACTGGGTGAGTGACTGAGTGACTGACTGAGTAACTGACTAACTGACTGAATGACTGACTGACTGACTAACTAACTGACTAACTGACTGACTAACTGACTAACTGACTAACTGACTGAGTGACTCACCTTGACAGACACCCTCATCGCCATGATGAACCTCTTGGGGTGAGGTGAGTGACTGAGTGACTGACTGAGTGACTGACTGAGTGACTGACTAACTAACTGAGTGACTGAGTGATTGAGTGAGTGAGTAACTGACTGACTGAGTGACTGACTAACTGACTCACTGAGTGACTTACTGACTAACCGACTGACTGACTCACCTTGACAGACACCCTCATCGCCATGATGAACCTCTTGGGGTGAGGTGAGTGAGTGACTAACTGACTGACTGACTGGGTGAGTGACTGAGTGACTGACTGAGTAACTGACTAACTGACTGAATGACTGACTGACTGACTAACTAACTGACTAACTGACTGACTAACTGACTAACTGACTAACTGACTGAGTGACTCACCTTGACAGACACCCTCATCGCCATGATGAACCTCTTGGGGTGAGGTGAGTGACTGAGTGACTGACTGAGTGACTGACTGAGTGACTGACTAACTAACTGAGTGACTGAGTGATTGAGTGAGTGAGTAACTGACTGACTGAGTGACTGACTAACTGACTCACTGAGTGACTTACTGACTAACCGACTGACTGACTCACCTTGACAGACACCCTCATCGCCATGATGAACCTCTTGGGGTGAGGTGAGTGAGTGACTAACTGACTGACTGACTGGGTGAGTGACTGAGTGACTGACTGAGTAACTGACTAACTGACTGAATGACTGACTGACTGACTAACTAACTGACTAACTGACTGACTAACTGACTAACTGACTAACTGACTGAGTGACTCACCTTGACAGACACCCGCATCGCCATGATGAACCTCTTGGGGTGAGGTGAATGTTCCTCCAGGTACCCCATCTGGAGGAGGCGTCGCCCTAGCAACAGCCACCACTCGTTGCCACGGTGACGGCCACACCCCCTCAGCGGTGACGACGCCAAAGCAACGGGCGCCCTGCGCACTCGCTGATAGGTCGGTTCCAGTCACGTGACCAGTCATGTGACTGGGCGTTTCCGCTCTATTAACTAATTGTAGATTTGAAGGTTTCGTGAATTCGAGGATTGGAACTCTTTGGTTTCTTTGCTGGAAAGTGACTGAGGTGAAAATAAATTAGGTGAAATGAATGTGTTATATTTTTAGTATTTTATTATTTTCCTTCTACGCGGCTTTAGCGAAAGAACCAAGAATGTGAATGAAATCAACGAAGTTAATTCACGACACTATGAGACGTCTCCTTTAGCAGTGGCAAAAAATAGTGGTAGGTTTTTACCCTTTCGACTGGTACAAAAAACTGACACCTTTATACAAGGCATCATGTTTGCAATAAGCACAACACAAGCAGTCAAAATGCAAACAAAACACACAACTCTGATGATGATAATGATATGCACTGTCCTTGAAGTTGATTGGTCCACACCAGAGACAGCTTTCCTTAGAGCCTAGTCTCACATGGTCCTTGAAGTTGATTGGTCCACACACGAGACAGCTTTCCTTAGAGCCTAGTCTCACATGGTCCTTGAGGTTGATTGGTCCACACCCGAGACAGCTTTCCTTAGAGCCTAGTCTCACATGGTCCTTGAAGTTGATTGGTCCACACTCGAGACAGCTTTCCTTAGAGCCTAGTCTCACATGGTCCTTGAAGTTGATTGGTCCACACCAGAGACAGCTTTCCTTAGAGCCTAGTCTCACTTGGTCCTTGAAGTTGATTGGTCCACACTCGAGACAGCTTTCCTTAGAGCCCAGTCTCACTTGGTCCTTGAAGTTGATTGGTCCACACCAGAGACAGCTTTCCTTAGAGCCTAGTCTCACATGGTCCTTGAAGTTGATTGGTCCACACCAGAGACAGCTTTCCTTAGAGCCTAGTCTCACATGGTCCTTGAAGTTGATTGGTCCACACTCGAGACAGCTTTCCTTAGAGCCTAGTCTCACATGGTCCTTGAAGTTGATTGGTCCACACCAGAGACAGCTTTCCTTAGAGCCTAGTCTCACTTGGTCCTTGAAGTTGATTGGTCCACACTCGAGACAGCTTTCCTTAGAGCCCAGTCTCACTTGGTCCTTGAAGTTGATTGGTCCACACCAGAGACAGCTTTCCTTAGAGCCTAGTCTCACATGGTCCTTGAAGTTGATTGGTCCACACCCGAGACAGCTTTCCTTAGAGCCTAGTCTCACATGGTCCTTGAAGCTGATTGGTCCACACCCGAGACAGCTTTCCTTAGAGCCTAGTCTCACATGGTCCTTGAAGTTGATTGGTCCACACCCGAGACAGCTTTCCTTAGAGCCTAGTCTCACATGGTCCTTGAAGTTGAATGGTCCACACCCGAGACAGCTTTCCTTAGAGCCTAGTCTCACATGGTCCTTGAAGTTGATTGGTCCACACCAGAGACAGCTTTCCTTACAGCCTAGTCTCACATGGTCCTTGAAGCTGATTGGTCCACACACGAGACAGCTTTCCTTAGAGCCTAGTCTCACATGGTCCTTGAAGTTGATTGGTCCACACCCGAGACAGCTTTCCTTAGAGCCTAGTCTCACATGGTCCTCGAAGTTGATTGGTCCACACCCGAGACAGCTTTCCTTAGAGCCTAGTCTCACTTGGTCCTTGAAGTTGATTGGTCCACACCCGAGACAGCTTTCCTTAGAGCCTAGTCTCACATGGTCCTTGAAGTTGATTGGTCCACACCCGAGACAGCTTTCCTTAGAGCCTAGTCTCACATGGTCCTTGAAGTTGATTGGTCCACACCCGAGACAGCTTTCCTTAGAGCCTAGTCTCACATGGTCCTTGAAGTTGATTGGTCCACACCCGAGACAGCTTTCCTTAGAGCCTAGTCTCACATGGTCCTTGAAGTTGATTGGTCCACACCCGAGACAGCTTTCCTTAGAGCCTAGTCTCACATGGTCCTTGAAGTTGATTGGTCCACACTCGAGACAGCTTTCCTTAGAGCCTAGTCTCACATGGTCCTTGAAGTTGATTGGTCCACACCCGAGACAGCTTTCCTTAGAGCCTAGTCTCACATGGTCCTTGAAGTTGATTGGTCCACACCCGAGACAGCTTTCCTTAGAGCCTAGTCTCACATGGTCCTTGAGGTTGATTGGTCCACACCCGAGACAGCTTTCCTTAGAGCCTAGTCTCACATGGTCCTTGAAGTTGATTGGCCCACACCCGAGACAGCTTTCCTTAGAGCCTAGTCTCACATGGTCCTTGAAGTTGATTGGCCCACACCAGAGACAGCTTTCCTTAGAGCCTAGTCTCACATGGTCCTTGAAGTTGATTGGTCCACACCCGAGACAGCTTTCCTTAGAGCCTAGTCTCACATGGTCCTTGAAGTTGATTGGTCCAACCCGAGACAGCTTTTCTTAGAGCCTAGTCTCACTTGGTCCTTGAAGTTCATTGGTCCACACCAGAGACAGCTTTTCTTAGAGCCTAGTCTCACTTGGTCCTTGAAGTTGATTGGTCCACACCAGAGACAGCTTTCCTTAGAGCCTAGTCTCAAATGGTCCTTGAAGTTGATTGGTCCACACCAGAGACAGCTTTCCTTAGAGCCTAGTCTCACATGGTCCTTGAAGTTGATTGGTCCACACTCGAGACAGCTTTCCTTAGAGCCTAGTCTCACATGGTCCTTGAAGTTGATTGGTCCACACTCGAGACAGCTTTCCTTAGAGCCTAGTCTCACATGGTCCTTGAAGTTGATTGGTCCACACCCGAGACAGCTTTTCTTAGAGCCTAGTCTCACATGGTCCTTGAAGTTGATTGGTCCACACCCGAGACAGCTTTCCTTAGAGCCTAGTCTCACATGGTCCTTGAAGTTGATTGGTCCACACCCGAGACAGCTTTCCTCAGAGCCTAGTCTCACATGGTCCTTGAAGTTGATTGGTCCACACTCGAGACAGCTTTCCTTAGAGCCCAGTCTCACTTGGTCCTTGAAGTTGATTGGTCCACACCCGAGACAGCTTTCCTTAGAGCCTAGTCTCACATGGTCCTTGAAGTTGATTGGTCCACACTCGAGACAGCTTTCATTAGAGCCTAGTCTCACATGGTCCTTGAAGTTGATTGGTCCACACCCGAGACAGCTTTCCTTAGAGCCTAGTCTCACATGGTCCTTGAAGTTGATTGGTCCACACCCGAGACAGCTTTCCTTAGAGCCTAGTCTCACATGGTCCTTGAAGTTGATTGGTCCACACCAGAGACAGCTTTCCTTAGAGCCTAGTCTCACTGGGTGTTGGACCAGATGACGCCAAAAGGCGCACAACTCAAAGACAATTCACCATCAGAGTATGAGAGCTCGGGGTGACGCATTTACACCATTGGAACCTCAGTTGCCAGTAGCAAAATATGATAATTGGTTTTTACCCTACAACTACTACAACTACTACGACTACTACGACTACTGCGACTACTACGACTAATACGACTAATACGACTACCACGACTACCACGACTACCACAACTACTATAACTACTATAACTACTATAACTACTATAACCACTATAACTACTATAACTACTATAACTACTATAACCACTATAACCACTATAACCACTATAACTACTATAACTACTATAACTACTATAACCACTATAACTACTATAACTACTATAACCACTATAACCACTATAACCACTATAACTACTATAACTACTATAACCACTATAACCACTATAACCACTATAACTACTATAACCACTATAACTACTATAACTACTATAACTACTATAACCACTATAACCACTATAACCACTATAACCACTATAACTACTATAAGCACTATAACCACTATAACCACTATAACCACTATAACTACTATAACTACTATAACTACTATAACCACTATAACTACTATAACCACTATAACTACTATAACCACTATAACCACTATAACCACTATAACTACTATAACCACTATAACCACTATAACTACTATAACTACTATAACTACTATAACCACTATAACTACTATAACCACTATAACTACTATAACCACTATAACCACTATAACTACTATAACTACTATAACCACTATAACCACTATAACCACTATAACCACTATAACCACTATAACCACTATAACCACTATAACTACTATAACTACTATAACCACTATAACCACTATAACCACTATAACCACTATAACTACTATAACTACTATAACTACTATAACTACTATAACTACTATAACTACTATAACCACTATAACTACTATAACTACTATAACTACTATAACCACTATAACTACTATAACCACTATAACTACTATAACTACTATAACCACTATAACTACTATAACTACTATAACCACTATAACTACTATAACTACTATAACTACTATAACTACTATAACCACTATAACTACTATAACCACTATAACTACTATAACCACTATAACTACTATAACTACTATAACCACTATAACCACTATAACTACTATAACTACTATAACCACTATAACTACTATAACTACTATAACTACTATAACTACTATAATTACTATAACCACTATAACCACTATAACCACTATAACCACTATAACTACTATAACTACTATAACTACTATAACTACTATAACCACTATAACCACTATAACCACTATAACCACTATAACTACTATAACTACTATAACTACTATAACCACTATAACTACTATAACCACTATAACTACTATAACTACTATAACTACTATAACTAGTATAACTAGTATAACTACTATAACTACTATAACTACTATAACTAGTATAACTACTATAACTACTATAACTACTATAACTACTATAACTACTATAACCACTATAACTACTATAACTACTATAACCACTATAACCACTATAACCACTATAACCACTATAACTACTATAACCACTATAACTACTATAACCACTATAACCACTATAACTACTATAACTACTATAACCACTATAACTACTATAACCAATATAACCACTATAACCACTATAACTACTATAACCACTATAACTACTATAACTACTATAACCAATATAACCACTATAACTACTATAACTACTATAACCACTATAACCACTATAACCACTATAACTACAATAACTACTATAACTACTATAACTACTATAACCACTATAACTACTATAACTACTATAACCACTATAACCACTATAACCACTATAACTACTATAACCACTATAACCACTATAACTACTATAACTACTATAACCACTATAACTACTATAACTACTATAACCACTATAACCACTATAACCACTATAACCACTATAACCACTATAACCACTATAACTACTATAACCACTATAACCACTATAACTACTATAACTACTATAACCACTATAACCACTATAACCACTATAACCACTATAACTACTATAACCACTATAACCACTATAACCACTATAACCACTATAACCACTATAACCACTATAACCACTATAACTACTATAACTACTATAACCACTATAACCACTATAACTACTATAACCACTATAACCACTATAACCACTATAACCACTATAACTACTATAACTACTATAACCACTATAACTACTATAACTACTATAACTACTATAACCACTATAACTACTATAACCACTATAACCACTATAACCACTATAACCACTATAACTACTATAACCACTATAACCACTATAACCACTATAACCACTATAACCACTATAACCACTATAACTACTATAACCACTATAACCACTATAACCACTATAACTACTATAACCACTATAACCACTATAACCACTATAACTACTATAACCACTATAACTACTATAACTAGTATAACTAGTATAACTAGTTAGTAGTTAGACTCACAGATCCGCGTAGTATCCGCGCCGTCGCCCTGAGCCCCCACTACTACCACTATAACCACTATAACTACTATAACTACTATAACTAACTAGTTATACTACTATAACTAACTAGTATAACTAGTAAAACTAGTTAGTAGTTAGTGTAACTACTCACAGATCCGCGTAGTATCCGCGTCGTCGCCCTGAGGCCCCACTACTACCACTATAACTACTATAACTAACTAGTTATACTACTATAACTACTATAACTAACTAGTTATACTACTATAACTACTATATCTAACTAGTTATACTACTATAACTACTATAACTAGTATAACTACTATAACTAACTAGTTATACTACTATAACCACTATAACTAGTATAACTAGTATAACTAGTTAGTAGTTAGACTCACAGATCCGCGTAGTATCCGCGCCGTCGCCCTGAGCCCCCACTACTACCACTATAACTACTATAACTAACTAGTTACACTACTATAACTAACTAGTTATACTACTATAACTACTATAACTACTATAACTAGTTAGTAGTTAGACTCACAGATCCGCGTAGTATCCGCGCCGTCGCCCTGAGGCCCCACTACTACTACTATAACTACTATAACTACTATAACTAACTAGTTATACTACTATAACTACTATAACTAACTACTATAACTAGTTAGACTCACAGATCCGCGTAGTATCCGCGCCGTCGCCCTGAGCCCCCACTACTACCACTATAACCACTATAACTACTATAACTAACTAGTTATACTACTATAACTACTATAACTAACTAGTTATACTACTATAACTACTATAACTACTATAACCACTATAACCACTATAACCACTATAACCACTATAACTACTATAACTACTATAACTACTATAACTAACTAGTTATACTACTATAACTACTATAACTAACTAGTATAACTACTATAACCACTATAACTACTATAACTAGTTAGACTCACAGATCCGCGTAGTATCCGCGCCGTCGCCCTGAGGCCCCACTACTACCACTATAACTACTATAACTACTATAACTAACTAGTTATACTACTATAACTACTATAACTACTATAACTAGTTAGTAGTTAGACTCACAGATCCGCGTAGTATCCGCGCCGTCGCCCTGAGCCCCCACTACTACCACTATAACTACTATAACTAACTAGTTATACTACTATAACTACTATAACTACTATAACTAACTACTATAACTAGTATAACTAGTATAACTAGTTAGTAGTTAGACTCACAGATCCGCGTAGTATCCGCGCCGTCGCCCTGAGCCCCCACTTGCCCCCCAGGGCGATGACCACGAGGAGAAGGAGGCGAGCGTCTCTAGAGCAGTCGCGGCGTGGACCAGCGACTAAACAACAACAACATCAACAACATCATCAACAACAACAACAACATCATCAACAACAACGACATCATCAACATCATCAACAACATCAACATCAACAACATCATCAACAACATCAACAACAACAACATCAACAACAACGACATCATCAACATCATCAACAACATCAACAACATCAACAACATCAACAACAACATCATCAACAACTACCACCACTACCACCACTACTACTACGACCACCACCACCACCACTCACCCACCCACCCACTCACCCACCCACTCACCCACCCACTCACCCACTCACCCACTCACTCACCCACCCACCCACTCACCGACCTACTCACCCCCTCACCCACCCACCCACCCCCTCGCTCTGAAGGAAGTTGTCGATCGAACGTATTGAGATGGAAACGTCGCGAGTTTTTATTTCGTTTACTTTGAAACCTCAACCGGGTACCAGATACCCTACCAGATACCCTACCAGATACCCTACCAGATACCCGTACCCTACCCGATACCCGGCTACCCGTACCCGGCCGGGTACGGGTACCCGTTTGCGACCCTGGTGCGGCCGGGTACGGGTACGGGTAGGCCGTGAGTCACTGGGTGAGTCACCGTGTGTCACTCATTTCCCAACGTCTTGTCTCTTCTCACAATTCAAGTTCCTAGAATCAACCCACCCGCGCCTGCAACGTGGCTTCATCCCAGAGGTCGCAATCGGGTACCCGATACCCGTACCATATACCCGGCCGGGTACGGGTAGGGTACGGGTAGGGTACGTGTACTGGTACGGGTAGGGTTCGGGTAGGGTTCGGGTAGGGTACGGGTAGGGTACGGGTAGGGTACGGGTAGGGTACGGGTAGGGTACGGGTAGGGTACGGGTAGGGTACTGTCCGTGTAGGGTAGGGTACGGGTAGGGTACGGGTAGGGTACGGGTAGGGTACTGTCCGTGTAGGGTAGGGTACGGGTAGGGTACGGGTAGGGTACGGGTAGGGTACGGGTAGGGTACGGGTAGGGTAGGGTACGGGTAGGGTACGGGTAGGGTACGGGTAGGGTAGGGTAGGGTACGGGTAGGGTACGGGTAGGGTACGGGTAGATAGGCCTTGGCAAGGTAAGGATAAAGGTCAAAGGTAAAACGGAACGAGCCTACCTTTTACCCTCACCCCATACAAATTACCCGTTTACAGGGTAATTACTGGGGTACTACTACACATCAACAAGGTTTACCACGGTAAATGCTACAAGGTAGAGCGCTTTATACTGGTAGGAACGAAGTGAACCAGCCTACAATAGATTATATCGTCCGTCCGTCCGTCCGTGTATCAACATCGCCCCCGACTGCAAACACTTGGCAGGACCCTACAAAAACCTTTAGACTCAGTGAGGCTTTCCTGGCTAAACAAGTGTAACATTCCCTTATAATTCCCATGAGATAGTTTTTAATTAAAACATTCAAATTCAAAATTAACTCACGGCGGCCTAAAGCCTACAGCTAGGCCTAAAGCCTAGAACTAGGCCTCAAACTCTCCCTTCGTATCGTACCCCCGCGTGTGTGAAAGGGAGTTAATGTTTAACAATGTTACATTCCCTGATGCTTTTAAATAGAAACATTTACATTTAAAGCTTTTACATTCATAATTAAAACATTTTAATTACAAATTAACTCACAGCGGCCTAAAGCCTACAGCTAGGCCTAAAGCCTAGAACTAGGCCTCAAACTCTCCCTTCGTATCGTCCGATTAGGTGTAGCAACATCGCCCCCTACACTGCAAACACTTGGCAGGACCCTACAAAAACCTTTAGACTCAGTGAGGCTTTCCTGGCTAAACAAGTGTAACATTCCCTTATAATTCCCTGCGATAGTTTTTAATTAAAACATTTAAATTAAAAATTAACTCACAGCGGCCTAAAGCCATTTGATCGTTCCTACCAGCCCACCCCGCAGGGACCCGTTTCTCGCTGTGGTCGGGCAGGAAATGGTGAAACTTCCTGGGATGTACAAATAAGTTGCTGTGGTCGTGGAGATTTGACATGATCCGTCATCGCGTGAGCATCTTGCGGGACTTGAGGTCGGGAGGAAAAAATTAACCCGTAAAAACAAAGTTTTTCACTCTAAATCCTTTATATGCGTGGCGGCTAGAGTCCTCTCGTCCTCTGGCTTGAGATGGCTGCCACCTATGGGTCAGATGATTGCCTGCCACCATTAAGCGATTGGTAATTACATATTATTTATTTTTGTCCTAAAAAGTGTAAAATTTTGGGGAAAAATTTTCACGAACATTCATTGTCACGCACAACGAGTCTGTGTGCGAAATGTCAGCTCGATTGGATCACGGGAAGTGGGTTAAAAAAACGACCGAAAGATTTGCACGGTCCATTGCAAGCAAGCAAGCGAACTTAATATAAAGGATTTTTAAAAAAATTAACCCGTAAAAACAAAGTTGTTCACTCTACATCCTTTATATGCGTGGCATCGGTTTTATTTTATTATTCATTTCTGTTTTTACCACCACCACTACCACTACCACCACCACCACCACCACCACTACCACCACCACCACTACCACCACCACCACCACTACCACCACCACCACCACTACCACCACCACCACCACCACTACCACCACCACCACTACCACCACCACCACTACCACCACCACCACCACTACCACCACCACCACTACCACCACTACCACCACTACC
The DNA here is from genome assembly GCF_964198595.1 of Lampetra fluviatilis. Taxonomy (NCBI): domain Eukaryota; kingdom Metazoa; phylum Chordata; class Hyperoartia; order Petromyzontiformes; family Petromyzontidae; genus Lampetra; species Lampetra fluviatilis. Next base: position 26,905 of record NW_027621531.1, on the reverse strand, counting down.
ACCACCACTACCACCACCACCACTACCACCACTACCACCACCACTACCACCACCACAAACACCACCACTACTACCACCACTACCGGTTGCCACGTTGATAATAATCATTCCGGTTGCTGTGGTGATAATGATTCTGGTTGCCATGGTGATGATGATTCTGGTTGCCATGGTGATGATGGTTCTGGTTGCCATGGTGGTGATGATTCTGGTTGCCATGGTGATGTTGATTCTGGTTGCCATGGTGATGATGATTCTGGTTGCCATGGTGATGATGGTTCTGGTTGCCATGGTGGTGATGATTCTGGTTGCCATGGTGATACTGATTCTGGTTGCCATGGTGATGATTATTCTGGTTGCCATGGTGATGATGATTCTGGTTGCCATGGTGATGTTGATTCTGGTTGCCATGGTGATGATGATTCTGGTTGCCATGGTGGTGATGATTCTGGTTGCCATGGTGATGATGATTCTGGTTGCCATGGTGATGATTCTGGTTGCCATGGTGATGATGATTCTGGTTGCCATGGTGATGATGATTCTGATTGCATGGTGATGATGATTCCGGTTGCCATGGTGAAGATGATTTCGGTTGCCATGGAGATGTTGATTCTGGCTGCCATGGTGGTTATGGCGGTGATGACGATGATGATAATTCCGGTCGCCGTGGTGATGATGATGCCAATCCGCGTTGCCACGGTGATGATGATGACAATCCCCGTCGCCATGGTGATGATTATGATGATGACAATCTCGGTCGCCATGGTGATGGTGATGATCGCGGTCGCCATGGTTACCGTTGGCGGCCGTGGGACTCTTCCCAGGATGCTTTGGGTCGCAGTTGTCACAACAATTCCCGATTGCCACAGAGACAGAGACACGGGGACAGAACTCCTCGTAGTGAGACAGCAGCAGCCTGGAGACACACGCAGAGAGACACACAGTGAGACACAGAGACACAGTGACACACACAGAGACACAGAGACACACAGAGACACAGAGAGACACACAGAGACACACAGTGAGAGACAGAGACACACAGTGAGACACAGAGACACACACAGAGACACAGAGAGACACACAGTGAGACACAGAGACACACAGTGAGACACAGTGAGACACAGTGAGACACACACAGAGACACACAGTGAGACACACACAGAGACACACACAGAGACACACAGAGACACACAGTGAGACACACAGAGACACACACAGAGACACACACAGAGACACAGAGACACACACAGAGACACAGAGACACACAGAGACACACAGAGACACACAGTGAGACACACACAGAGACACACAGTGAGACACACACAGAGACACACACAGAGACACACACAGTGAGACACAGAGACACACACAGAGACACACACAGAGACACAGAGACACACAGAGACACACAGTGAGACACAGAGACACACAGTGAGACACAGTGAGACACACAGAGACACAGTGAGACACACACAGTGAGACACACACAGTGAGACACACACAGAGACACACACAGAGAGACACACAGAGACACAGAGAGACACAGAGAGACACACACAGAGAGACACACAGAGACACAGAGAGACACAGAGAGACACAGAGAGACACAGAGAGACACAGAGAGACACACAGAGAGACAGAGAGACACAGAGAGACACACAGAGACACACAGAGAGACACACAGAGACACAGTGAGACAAACACAGAGACACACAGTGAGACACACACAGAGACACACACAGAGACACACAGTGAGACACAGTGAGACACATACAGAGACACACACAGTGAGACACAGTGAGACACACACAGAGACACACACAGAGACACACACAGAGACACACACAGTGAGACACACACAGTGAGACACAGAGAGACACACAGAGACACACAGAGACACACACAGAGACACACACAGACACACACAGAGACACACATAGAGACACACACAGAGACACACACAGAGACACACAGTGAGACACAGAGAGACACACAGAGACACACAGTGAGACACACAGAGACACACACAGAGACACACAGTGAGACACAGAGACACACACAGTGAGACACAGTGAGACACAGAGACACACAGTGAGACACACAGAGACACACACAGAGACACACAGTGAGACACAGAGACACACACAGAGACACACAGTGAGACACAGAGACACACAGTGAGACACAGTGAGACACAGAGACACACAGTGAGACACAGAGACACACAGAGACACACACAGAGACACAGAGACACACAGAGACACACACAGAGACACAGAGACACACAGAGACACACAGTGAGACACAGAGACACACACAGTGAGACACAGAGAGACACACAGAGACACACAGTGAGACACAGAGACACACAGAGACACACAGTGAGACACAGAGACACACAGTGAGACACAGTGAGACACACAGAGACACAGTGAGACACACACAGAGAGACACACAGAGACACACAGTGAGACACACACAGAGACACACAGTGAGACACAGAGACACACACAGTGAGACACAGAGACACACACAGTGAGACACAGAGAGACACACAGTGAGACACAGTGAGACACACACAGTGAGACACACACAGAGAGACACACAGAGACACACAGAGACACACAGAGACACACAGAGACACACAGAGACACACACAGTGAGACACAGAGAGACACACAGTGAGACACAGTGAGACACACACAGTGAGACACACACAGAGAGACACACACAGTGAGACACACACAGAGACACACAGAGACACACAGAGACACACAGTGAGACACAGTGAGACACATACAGAGACACACACAGTGAGACACAGTGAGACACACACAGAGACACACACAGTGAGACACACACAGAGAGACACACAGAGACACACACAGAGACACACAGTGAGACACATACAGAGACACACACAGTGAGACACACAGAGACACACAGAGACACACACAGTGAGACACACACAGAGACACACAGAGACACACAGAGACACACAGAGACACACAGTGAGACACATACAGAGACACACACAGTGAGACACACAGAGACACACAGAGACACACACAGTGAGACACACACAGAGACACACAGTGAGACACATACAGAGACACACACAGAGACACACACAGAGACACACAGAGACACACAGTGAGACACACACAGAGACACACAGAGACACACAGAGACACACAGAGACACACACAGTGAGACACACACAGTGAGACACACACAGAGACACACAGTGAGACACAGAGACACACACAGTGAGACACACACAGTGAGACACACACAGAGACACACAGTGAGACACACACAGTGAGACACACACAGAGACACACAGAGACACACAGAGACACAGAGACACACAGAGACACACAGTGAGACACAGAGACACACAGTGAGACACACAGAGACACACAGAGACACACAGAGACACACACAGTGAGACACAGAGACACACAGTGAGACACACACAGAGACACACAGAGACACACAGAGACACACAGTGAGACACACACAGAGAGACACAGAGACACACACAGAGACACACAGAGACACAGAGACACACAGAGACACACAGTGAGACACACACAGAGACACACAGAGACACAGAGACACACAGAGACACACAGAGACACACAGTGAGACACACAGAGACACACACAGAGACACACAGAGACACAGAGACACACAGAGACACACAGTGAGACACACACAGTGAGACACACACAGAGACACACACAGTGAGACACAGAGACACACAGTGAGACACACACAGAGAGACACAGAGACACACAGAGACACACAGAGACACACAGAGACACACAGAGACACACACAGTGAGACACAGAGACACACAGTGAGACACACACAGAGAGACACAGAGACACACAGAGACACAGAGACACACAGAGACACACAGAGACACACAGAGACACACAGAGACACACAGTGAGACACAGAGAGACACACAGAGACACACAGTGAGACACAGAGACACACAGTGAGACACAGAGAGACACACAGAGACACACAGTGAGACACAGAGACACACAGTGAGACACAGAGAGACACACAGAGACACAGAGAGACACACAGAGACACACAGTGAGACACAGTGAGACACACAGAGACACACAGTGAGACACACACAGTGAGACACACAGAGTGAGACACACACAGTGAGACACACACAGAGACACACAGAGACACAGAGACACACAGAGACACACAGAGACACACAGAGACACACAGAGACACACAGAGACACACACAGTGAGACACAGAGACACACAGAGACACAGTGAGACACAGAGAGACACAGAGACACACAGTGAGACACACACAGAGACACACACAGTGAGACACACACAGTGAGACACAGTGAGACACGGGGACAGAACTCCTCGTAGTGAGACAGCAGCAGCCTGGAGACACACGCAGAGAGACACAGTGAGACACAGAGACACAGAGACACACAGTGAGACACACACAGAGACACACACAGTGAGACACAGAGACACACAGTGACACACACAGTGAGACACACAGTGAGACACAGAGACACAGAGACACACACAGTGAGACACAGTGAGACACACACAGTGAGACACAGAGACACAGAGACACACAGAGAGACACACACAGAGACACACACAGAGAGACACAGAGACACACAGTGACACACACAGTGAGACACACAGTGAGACACAGAGACACAGAGACACACACAGTGAGACACAGTGAGACACACACAGTGAGACACACACAGTGAGACACACACAGTGAGACACACAGAGACACACAGAGACACACAGAGACACACAGAGACACACAGAGACACACAGTGAGACACACAGAGACACACAGAGACACACAGTGAGACACACACAGAGACACACAGTGAGACACAGAGACACACACAGAGACACACAGAGACACACAGTGAGACACACAGAGACACACAGAGACACAGTGAGACACACACAGAGACACACACAGAGACACACAGAGACACACACAGAGACACACAGTGAGACACACAGAGACACACACAGAGACACACACAGAGACACACACAGAGACACACACAGTGAGACACACAGTGAGACACACAGAGACACACAGAGACACACAGAGACACACAGAGACACACACAGTGAGACACACAGAGACACACAGAGACACACAGTGAGACACAGTGAGACACACACAGTGAGACACAGTGAGACACACAGAGACACACAGTGAGACACAGTGAGACACACACAGTGAGACACAGTGAGACACACACAGTGAGACACAGTGAGACACACACAGTGAGACACACAGAGACACACAGAGACACACAGTGAGACACACAGAGACACACAGAGACACAGAGACACACACAGAGACACACACAGAGACACACAGTGAGACACAGTGAGACACACACAGAGACACACAGAGACACACAGTGAGACACACAGAGACACACAGAGACACAGAGACACACACAGTGAGACACACAGAGACACACAGTGAGACACACACAGAGACACACAGAGACACACACAGAGACACAGTGAGACACACACAGTGAGACACACACAGAGACACACAGTGAGACACACAGAGACACACACAGAGACACAGTGAGACACACACAGTGAGACACACAGAGACACACAGAGACACACAGAGACACACACAGAGACACACAGAGACACACAGAGACACACAGTGAGACACACACAGAGACACACAGAGACACACAGAGACACACACAGAGACACACAGAGACACACAGAGACACACAGTGAGACACACACAGAGACACACAGAGACACACAGAGACACACAGTGAGACACAGAGAGACACAGAGAGACACACACAGAGACACACAGAGACACACAGAGACACACAGTGAGACACAGAGAGACACAGTGAGACACACACAGAGACACACAGAGACACACAGACACACACAGAGACACACAGAGACACACAGAGACACAAACAGTGAGACACAGAGACACACAGAGACACACAGAGACACACAGAGACACACAGAGACACACAGAGACACACAGAGACACACAGTGAGACACACACAGAGACACACACAGTGAGACACACAGAGACACACAGTGAGACACACAGAGACACACAGAGACCCACAGAGACACACAGAGACACACAGTGAGACACACAGAGACACACAGAGACACACAGAGACACACAGAGACACACAGAGACACACAGAGACACACAGAGACACACAGAGACCCACAGAGACACACAGAGACACACAGTGAGACACACACAGTGAGACACACACAGAGACACACAGAGACACACAGAGACACACAGAGACACACACAGAGACACAGTGAGACACACACAGTGAGACACACACAGAGACACACAGAGACACACACAGAGACACACAGAGACACACACAGAGACACAGTGAGACACACACAGTGAGACACACACAGAGACACACAGAGACACACACAGAGACACACAGAGACACACAGAGACACACACAGAGACACACAGAGACACACAGAGACACACACAGAGACACACAGAGACACACAGAGACACACACAGTGAGACACACACAGTGAGACACAGAGACACACAGAGACACACAGAGACACAGAGACACACAGTGAGACACACACAGAGACACACAGAGACACACAGAGACACACAGAGACACACAGAGATACACAGAGACACAGAGACACAGAGACACACAGTGAGACACACACAGAGACACACACAGAGACACACAGAGACACACACAGTGAGACACACAGAGACACACAGAGACACACAGAGACACACACAGTGAGACACAGTGAGACACACACAGTGAGACACACACAGAGACACACAGAGACACACAGAGACACACACAGAGACACACAGAGACACACAGAGACACACAGTGAGACACACACAGAGACACACAGAGACACACAGAGACACACACAGTGAGACACAGAGACACACAGAGACACACACAGTGAGACACACAGAGACACACAGAGACATACAGAGACACACAGAGACACACACAGTGAGACACAGTGAGACACACAGAGACACAGAGAGACACACACAGTGAGACACACACAGAGACACACACAGAGACACACACAGAGAGACACACAGAGACACACAGAGACACACAGAGACACACACAGTGAGACACACAGAGACACACAGAGACACACAGAGACACACACAGAGACACAGAGACACACACAGAGACACACAGAGACACACACAGACACACACAGAGACACAGAGACACACACAGAGACACAGAGACACACAGAGACACAGAGAGACACACAGTGAGACACAGTGAGACACACAGTGAGACACACACAGAGACACACAGAGACACACAGAGACACAGAGACACACAGAGACACACAGTGAGACACAGTGAGACACAGTGAGACACAGAGACACACAGAGACACAGTGAGACACAGAGAGAGACACACAGAGACACAGTGAGACACAGACACACACAGAGACACACAGTGAGACACAGAGACACACAGAAACACGGAGACACACAGAGACACACACTAACTAACTAAATAACTAACTAACTAAATAACTCACTAAATAACTAACTGACGAACTAAATAACTAACTAACTAACTAACTGACTGAATAACTAACTAAAATACTAACTAACTAACTGACTGACTAACTAACTGACTAACTAACTAAATAACTAACTAAATAACTAACTAAATAACTAACTAACTAACTGACTGACTGACTGACTAACTAACTAAATAACTAACTAACTGACTAACTAACTGACTGAATAACTAACTAACTAACTAACTGACTAACTGACTAACTGACTAACTAACTAAATAACTAACTAACTAACTGACTAACTAACTAACTGACTAACTGACTAACTAACTAACTGACTGAATAACTAACTAAAATACTAACTAACTAACTAACTGACTGACTAACTAACTGACTAACTAACTAAATAACTAACTAAATAACTAACTGACTAACTAAATAACTAACTAACTAAATAACTAACTAACTGACTGAATAACTAACTAACTGACTGAATAACTAACTAAATAACTAACTAACTGACTAACTAACTAAATAACTAACTAACTGACTGAATAACTAACTAACTAACTGACTAACTAACTAACTAAATAACTAACTAACTAAATAACTAACTAACTAACTGACTAACTAACTAACTAACTAAATAACTAACTAACTAAATAACTAACTAACTGACTAACTAACTAACTAAATAACTAACTAACTAAATAACTAACTAACTGACTGAATAACTAACCAAATAACTAACTAACTAAATAACTAACTAACTGACTAACTAACTAACTAAATAACTAACTAACTAAATAACTAACTAACTGGCTGACTAACTAACTAACTAACTAAATAACTCACTAAATAACTAACTGACTAACTAAATAACTAACTAACTAAATAACTAACTAACTGACTGAATAACTAACTAACTGACTGAATAACTAACTAAATAACTAACTAACTAAATAACTAACTAACTGACTGAATAACTAACTAAATAACTAACTAACTAAATAACTAACTAACTGACTGAATAACTAACTAACTAAATAACTAACTAACTAACTAAATAACTAACTAACTGACTGAATAACTAACTAAATAACTAACTAACTAACTAACTAACTAACTGACTGAATAACTAACTAAATAACTAACTGACTAAATAACTAACTAACTGACTGAATAACTAACTAACTAACTAAATAACTAACTAACTAACTAAATAACTAACTAACTGACTGAATAACTAACTAAATAACTAACTGACTAAATAACTAACTAACTGACTGAATAACTAACTAAATAACTAACTAACTAAATAACTAACTAACTAACTAAATAACTAACTAACTGACTGAATAACTAACTAAATAACTAACTAACTAACTAACTAACTAACTGACTGAATAACTAACTAAATAACTAACTAACTAAATAACTAACTAACTGACTGAATAACTAACTAAATAACTAACTGACTAACTAAATAACTAACTAACTAAATAACTAACTAACTGACTGAATAACTAACTAACTGACTGAATAACTAACTAAATAACTAACTAACTAACTGACTAACTAACTAAATAACTAACTAAATAACTAACTGACTAACCAAATAACTAACTAACTAACTGACTGACTGACTGACTAACTAACTAAATAACTAACTAACTAACTAAATAACTAACTAACTAACTAACTGACTAACTAACTAATTGACTAACTAACTAACTAACTAAATAACTAACTAACTGACTAAATAACTAACTAAATAACTAACTGACTAACTAAATAACTAACTAACTAAATAACTAACTAACTAACTAAATAACTAACTAACTAACTAAATAACTAACTAACTAACTGACTAACTAACTAACTAACTGACTGACTAACTGACTAACTAACTAACCAACTGACTAACTAACTAACTAACTGACTAACTAACTGACTGACTAACTAACTAACTATCTAACTGACTGACTAACAAACTAACTAACTAACTAACTGACTAACTGACTAACTAACTAACTGACTGAATAACTAACTAAATAACTAACTAACTAACTAACTGACTGAATAACTAACTAAATAACTAACTAACTGACTGAATAACTAACTAACTAAATAACTAAATAACTGATTAACTAACTAAATAACTGACTAACTAACTAACTAACTAAATAACTAACTAACTGACTGAATAACTAACTAAATAACTAACTAACTAACTAACTGACTGAATAACTAACTAAATAACTAACTAACTAAATAACTAACTAAATAACTAACTAACTAACTGACTGACTGACTAACTAACTAAATAACTAACTAACTAACTAAATAACTAACTAACTAACTGACTGAATAACTAACTAAATAACTAACTAACTAACTGACTAACTAACTAACTGACTAACTGACTAACTGACTAACTAACTAACTGACTGAATAACTAACTAAATAACTAACTAACTAACTGACTGAATAACTAACTAATTAACTAACTAACTGACTAACTAACTAAATAACTAACTAACTGACTGAATAACTAACTAACTAAATAACTAACTAACTAACTAAATAACTAACTAACTGACTGAATAACTAACCAAATAACTAACTAACTAACTAAATAACTAACTAAATAACTAACTAACTAACTAACTGACTGACTAACTAACTAACTGACTAACTGACTAACTAACTAACCAACTGACTAACTAACTAACTAACTGACTGACTAACTAACTAACTAACTAACTAACTGACTGACTGACTAACTAACTAACCAACTGACTAACTAACTAACTAACTAACTGACTAACTGACTGACTAACTAACTAACTGACTGACTGACTAACTAACTGACTGACTAACTAACTAACTGACTGACTAACTGACTAACTAACTGACTGACTAACTAACTAACTAACTGACTGACTGACTAACTAACTGACTGACTAACTGACTGACTAACTAACTGACTGACTGACTGACTGAATGACTGACTGAGTGACTGACTGAGTGACTGACTGACTAACTAACTAACTGACTGACTGACTGACTGAATGACTGACTGAGTGACTGACTAACTAACTGACTGAATAACTGACTAACTAACTAACTGACTGACTAACTAACTGACTGACTAACTGACTGACTAACTGACTGAGTGACTGACTGACTAACTGACTGACTGACTGACTAACTGACTGACTGACCTCCTCCTGCACTCCCTGCTTCTCAATGAGGTCTCCAGCTGGGCGAGGAGTCACAGTGACTGACTTAATGACTGAGTGACTGAGTGACTGACTGAGTGACTGACTGAGTGACTGAGTGAGTGATGTAGTGGGTGAGTGACTGACTAACTAACTGACTGACTGAGTGAATGACTAAATGACTGACTGAGTGATTGACTGAGTGACTGAGTAACTAAGTAACTGACTGACTGACTGAGTGACTGAGTGAGTGATGGAGTGGGTGAGTGACTAACTAACTAACTAACTAACTGACTGACTGACTGACTGAGTGACTGACTGAGTGACTGACTGACTAACTAACTAACTGACTAACTAACTGACTGACTAACTAACTAACTGACTGACTGACTAACTGACTGACTGACTAACTGACTGACAAACTGACTAACTAACTGACTAACTAACTAACTGACTGACTAACTAACTAACTAACTGACTGACTGACTGAATGACTGACTGAGTGACTGACTGAGTGACTGACTGAGTGACTGACTGAGTGACTGACTGACTGACTGACTGACTGACTGACTGACTAACTAACTAACTGACTGACTGACTGACTGACTGAGTGACTGACTAACTAACTAACTAACTAACTAACTGAGTGACTGACTAACTAACTGACTGAATAACTGACTAACTAACTAACTGACTAACTGACTAACTAACTAACTGACTGAGTGACTGACTGAATGACTGACTGACTGACTGACTGACTTACTAACTAACTAACTAACTGACTGACTGACTGACTGAATGACTGACTGAGTGACTGACTAACTAACTAACTAACTGAGTGACTGAGTGACTGACTAACTAACTGACTAACTAACTGACTGAATAACTGACTAACTAACTAACTAACTGACTGACTAACTAACTGACTGACTAACTAACTAACTGACTAACTGACTAACTAACTAACTAAATGACTGAGTGACTGACTGAATGACTGACTGACTAACTAACTAACTGACTGACTGACTAACTGACTGACCTCCTCCTGCACTCCCTGCTTCTCAATGAGGTCTCCAGCTGGGCAAGGAGTCACAGTGACTGACTGACTGAGTGACTGAGTGAGTGAGTGACTGACTGAGTGACTGGCTGACTGAGTGACTGAGTGACTGACTAACTGACTGACTGAGTGACTGAGTGACTGACTGACTGACTGACTGACTAACTGACTGACTAACTGACTGACTAACTGACTGACTAACTGACTGACTGACTGACTGACTAACTGACTGACTGACTGAGTGACTGACTGACTGACTAACTAACTGACTGACTAACTAACTAACTAACTGACTGACTGACTGACTGACTAACTAACTGACTGACTGACTGACTAACTGACTGACTGACTGAATGACTGACTGAGTGACTGACTGAGTGACTGACTGAGTGACTGACTGAGTGACTGACTGACTAACTAACTGACTGACTGACTGACTGACTGAGTGACTGACCAACTAACTAACTAACTGAGTGACTGAGTGACTGACTAACTAACTGACTGAATAACTGACTAACTAACTAACTGACTGACTAACTAACTAACTGACTAACTAACTAACTGACTGACTAACTAACTAACTGACTGACTAACTAACTAACTGACTAACTGACTAACTAACTGACTGACTAACTAACTGACTGACTAACTGACTGAGTGACTGACTGACTGACTGACTGACTAACTGAATGACTAACTAACTGACTGACTGACTAACTAACTGACTGACTGACTGACTCACTAACTGACTAACTAACTGACTGACTGACTGACTGACTGAGTGAGTGAGTGACTGACTGACTGACTGACTGAGTGATTGACTGAGTGACTGAGTAACTAAGTAACTGACTGACTGACTGAGTGACTGAGTGAGTGATGGAGTGGGTGAGTGACTGACTAACTAACTGACTGACTAACTAACTAACTAACTAACTGACTGACTGAGTGACTGACTGAGTGACTGACTGACTAACCAACTAACTAACTGACTAACTAACTGACTGACTGACTAACTGACTGACTAACTGACTAACTAACTGACTAACTAACTAACTGACTGACTAACTAACTAACTAACTGACTAACTGACTGACTAACTAACTAACTAACAGACTAACTAACTAACTGACTGACTAACTGACTAACTAACTAACTGACTGAGTGAATGACTAAATGACTGACTGAGTGATTGACTGAGTGACTGAGTAACTAAGTAACTGACTGACTGAGTGACTGAGTGACTGACTAACTAACTGACTGACTAACTAACTAACTAACTGACTGACTGACTGACTGACTGAGTGACTGACTGAGTGACTGAGTGAGTGGGTGAGTGGGTGAGTGACTGACTAACTAACTAACTGACTAACTGACTAACTGACTAACTAACTAACTGACTAACTGACTAACTAACTAACTAACTAACTAACTGACTAACTAACTGACTGACTAACTAACTAACTAACTGACTAACTGACTGACTGACTAACTAACTAACTAACTGACTAACTAACTGACTGACTAACTAACTGACTGACTAACTGACTAACTAACTAACTAACTGACTAACTAACTGACTGACTGACTAACTAACTGACTGACTTACTGACTAACTAACTGACTAACTGACTAACTAACTGACTAACAAACTGACTGACTAACTAACTGACTAACTGACTAACTAACTAACTAACTAACTAACTAACTGACTGACTGACTAACTGACTGACTAACTGACTAACTAACTAACTAACTGACTAACTAACTGACTGACTAACTAACTAACTGACTGACTGACTAACTGACTGACTAACTGACTAACTAACTAACTAACTAACTGACTGACTGACTAACTGACTAACTAACTAACTAACTGACTGACTGACTAACTAACTAACTGACTAACTGACTGACTGACTAACTGACTGACTGACCTCCTCCTGCACTCCCTGCTTCTCAATGAGGTCTCCAGCTGGGCGAGGAGTCACAGTGACTGACTGACTGAGTGACTGAGTGACTGACTGAGTGACTGACTGAGTGACTGACTGAGTGATGTAGTGGGTGAGTGACTGACTAACTAACTGACTGACTGAGTGAATGACTAAATGACTGACTGAGTGATTGACTGAATGACTGAGTGACTGAGTGAGTGATGGAGTGGGTGAGTGACTAACTAACTAACTAACTGACTGACTGACTGACTGAGTGACTGACTGAGTGACTGACTGACTAACTAACTAACTGACTAACTAACTGACTGACTAACTAACTGACTGACTGACTGACTAACTGACTGACTGACTAACTAACTAACTGACTGACTAACTAACTGACTGACTAACTGACTAACTAACTAACTGACTGAGTGAATGACTAAATGACTGACTGAGTGATTGACTGAGTGACTGAGTAACTAAGTAACTGACTGACTGACTGAGTGACTGAGTGAGTGATGGAGTGGGTGAGTGACTGACTAACTAACTGACTGACTAACTAACTAACTAACTGACTGACTGACTGACTGAGTGACTGACTGAGTGACTGACTGACTGACTAACTAACTAACTGACTAACTAACTAACTAACTAACTGACTGACTGAGTGACTGAGTGAGTGGGTGAGTGGGTGAGTGACTGACTAACTAACTAACTGACTAACTGACTAACTAACTAACTGACTAACTGACTAACTAACTAACTAACTAACTAACTAACTAACTGACTAACTAACTGACTGACTGACTGACTAACTAACTGACTAACTAACTGACTGACTGACTAACTAACTAACTAACTGACTATCTAACTGACTGACTAACTAACTAACTGACTGACTAACTGACTAACTAACTAACTAACTAACTGACTAACTAACTGACTGACTGACTAACTAACTGACTGACTAACTGACTAACTAACTGACTAACAAACTGACTGACTAACTAACTGACTGACTAACTGACTAACTAACTAACTAACTAACTGACTAACTAACTGACTGACTGACAAACTAACTAACTAACTAACTGACTGACTGACTAACTGACTGACTAACTGACTAACTAACTAACTAACTGACTGACTGACTAACTGACTGACTAACTAACTAACTGACTAACTAACTAACTGACTAACTGACTGACTGACTAACTGACTGACTGACCTCCTCCTGCACTCCCTGCTTCTCAATGAGGTCTCCAGCTGGGCGAGGAGTCACAGTGACTGACTGACTGAGTGACTGAGTGACTGACTGAGTGACTGACTGAGTGACTGAGTGAGTGATGTAGTGGGTGAGTGACTGACTAACTAACTGACTGACTGAGTGAATGACTAAATGACTGACTGAGTGATTGACTGAGTGACTGAGTAACTAAGTAACTGACTGACTGACTGAGTGACTGAGTGAGTGATGGAGTGGGTGAGTGACTAACTAACTAACTAACTGACTGACTGACTGACTGACTGAGTGACTGACTGACTGAGTGACTGACTGCCTAACTAACTAACTGACTAACTAACTGACTGACTAACTAACTGACTGACTGACTAACTGACTGACTAACTAACTAACTGACTGACTAACTAACTAACTAACTGACTAACTAACTAACTGACTAACTGACTGACTGACTAACTGACTGACTGACCTCCTCCTGCACTCCCTGCTTCTCAATGAGGTCTCCAGCTGGGCGAGGAGTCACAGTGACTGACTGACTGAGTGACTGAGTGGGTGATGGAATGGGTGAGTGACTGACTAACTAACTAACTGACTGACTGACTGACTAAATGACTGACTGACTGACTGACTGAGTGACTGACTGACTAACTGAATGACTAACTAACTGACTGACTAACTAACTGACTAACTGACTGACTAACTGACTAACTAACTGACTAACTAACTGACTGACTGACTAACTAACTGACTGACTGACTGACTAACTGACTGACTAACTAACTGACTAACTGACTGAGTGACTGACTAACTGACTAACTGACTAACTGACTGAGTGACTGACTAACTGACTGACTGACCTCCTCCTGCGCTCCCTGCTTCTCAATGAGGTCTCCAGCTGGGCGAGGAGTCACAGTGACTGACTGACTGAGTGACTGAGTGAGTGATGGAGTGGGTGAGTGACTAACTAACTAACTAACTAACTGACTGACTAACTAACTAACTAAGTGACTGACTGAGTGACTGAGTGAGTGATGGAGTGGGTGAGTGACTGACTAACTGACAAACTAACTAACTGACTGACTGACTAACTAACTAACTGACTGACTGACTGACTGAGTGAGTGGGTAAGTGGGTGAGTGACTGACTAACTAACTAACTGACTGACTGACTGAGTGACTGACTAACTGACTGACTGACTGACTGACTAACTGACTAACTGACTGACTGACTGACTGACTAACTGACTAACTAACTAACTGACTAACTGACTAACTGACTGACTGACTGACTAACTGACTAACTAACTAACTAACTAACTGACTAACTAACTAACTAACTGACTAACTAACTAACTGACTGACTGACTGAGTGACTGACTAATTCACTGACTAACTAACTAACTAACTGACTAACTAACTAACTAACTGACTGACTGACTGACTGACTGAATGACTGACTGAGTGACTGACTGAGTGACTGACTGACTAACTGAATGACTAACTAACTAACTGACTAACTAACTAACTAACTGACTAACTAACTAACTAACTGACTGAGTGACTGACTAAATGACTGACTGAGTGACTGACTGACTAACTGACTGACTGACCTCCTCCTGCACTCCCTGCTTCTCAATGAGGTCTCCAGCTGGGCGAGGAGTCACAGTGACTGACTGACTGACTGAGTGACTGACTGACTGAGTGACTGACTGACTAACTAACTGACTAACTAACTGACTAACTGACTGACTGACTGACTAACTAACTAACTAACTAACTGACTAACTGACTGACTGAGTGACTGAGTGAGTGATGGAGTGAGTGAGTGAGTGATTGACTGACTGACTGACTAACTAACTAACTAACTGACTGACTAACTAACTGACTGACTGACTGACTGACTGACCTCCTCCTGCACTCCCTGCTTCTCAATGAGGTCTCCAGCTGGGCGAGGAGTCGAAGGCGATGTTGACGATAAGCTCCTCGCTTGAGCATGGAGATCGCGCCCCTGTGAAACCACCACCATCACCACCATCACCACCATCACCACCATCACCACCATCACCATCACCACCACCATCATCACCACCATCACCACCATCACCACCATCATCATCACTACCATCACCATCACCACCATCACCACCACCACCACCACCATCACCATCACCACCATCACCACCATCACCACCATCACCTGCATCTAGAGATGTCAGCTGGTGCCCACATCACCATCACCACCATCACCACCATCACCACCACCACCATCACCACCATCACCTGCTTCTAGAGATGTCAGCTGGTGCCCACATCACCATCACCACCATCACCACCACCACCACCATCACCACCACCATCACCACCATCACCACCATCACCACCATCACCACCACCATCACCATCACCACCACCATCACCATCACCACCATCACCTGCTTCTAGAGATGTCAGCTGGTGCCCACATCACCATCACCACCATCACCACCATCACCACCACCATCACCACCATCACCACCATCACCACCATCACCACCACCATCACCACCATCACCACCATCACCACCACCATCACCATCACCTGCTTCTAGAGATGTCAGCTGGTGCCCACATCACCATCACCACCACCACCACCATCACCACCACCATCACCACCATCACCACCATCACCACCATCACCACCACCATCACCACCATCACCACCATCACCACCACCATCACCATCACCACCATCACCACCACCATCACCACCATCACCTGCTTCTAGAGATGTCAGCCGGTGCCCACATAACCATCACCACCATCACCACCATCACCACCATCACCACCACCATCACCACCACCACCACCATCACCACCACCATCACCTGCTTCTAGAGATGTCAGCTGGTGCCCACATCACCATCACCACCATCACCACCACCACCACCATCACCACCACCATCACCACCATCACCACCATCACCACCATCACCTGCTTCTAAAGATGTCAGCTGGTGCCCACATCACCATCACCACCACCACCACCATCACCACCACCATCACCACCATCACCACCATCACCACCATCACCACCATCACCACCACCATCACCACCATCACCACCATCACCACCACCATCACCATCACCACCACCATCACCATCACCACCATCACCTGCTTCTAGAGATGTCAGCTGGTGCCCACATCACCATCACCACCATCACCACCACCACCACCATCACCACCACCATCACCACCATCACCTGCTTCTAGAGATGTCAGCTGGTGCCCACATCACCATCACCACCATCACCACCATCACCACCATCACCACCACCATCACCTGCTTCTAGAGATGTCAGCTGGTGCCCACATCACCATCACCACCATCACCACCACCACCACCATCACCACCACCATCACCACCATCACCTGCTTCTAGAGATGTCAGCTGGTGCCCACATCACCATCACCACCATCACCACCACCATCACCACCATCACCACCATCACCACCATCACCTGCTTCTAGAGATGTCAGCTGGTGCCCACATCACCATCACCACCATCACCATCACCACCATCACCACCATCACCACCATCACCACCATCACCACCATCACCTGCTTCTAGAGATGTCAGCTGGTGCCCACATCACCATCACCACCATCACCACCATCACCACCATCACCACCACCATCACCTGCTTCTAGAGATGTCAGCTGGTGCCCACATCACCATCACCACCATCACCACCACCACCACCATCACCACCACCATCACCACCATCACCTGCTTCTAGAGATGTCAGCTGGTGCCCACATCACCATCACCACCATCACCACCACCATCACCACCACCATCACCACCATCACCTGCTTCTAGAGATGTCAGCTGGTGCCCACATCACCATGGCAGATGCTGCTTCGCCATCCCTCCCGGCACGACCCAGAGCCTGAAACAACAACAACAACAACAACAACAACTAGTTAGTAAACTAACTAGTACACTAACTGGTACACTAAGCTAGTTAGCTAGTACACTAACTAGTATAACCATACACCCACTCTCACTCACTCACTCACCATCAACACCACTCACTCAACCCACTCACCCACTCACCCACCCTCACTCACCACCACCTCACCACCACCACCCACCCACTCACTCACCCACTCACCCACTCACCTCCACCCACCACTCACCCCACTCACTCACACCACTCACACTCACTCACCACACCACCCACCCACCTCACTCACCCACATCACCCACTCACCCACCACACACCACTCACCCACTCACCCACCCACTCACCCACCTCACCCACCACCTCACCACACACACTCACCCACCCACTCACAACCCACCCACTCCACACCACCCACCCACCCACCCACTCACCCACCCACTCACCACCACCCACTCACCTCTCACCCACCCACTCACTCACTCACCCACTCACCACCCACCCACCCACCCACCCACTCACTCACCCACTCACTCACTCACCACCCACCCACACTCACCACTCACCCACTCACCCACCCACTCACTCCACCCATCACCTCACTCACCCACTCACTCACATCACTCACTCACTCACTCACCCACCCACCCACTCACCCACCACACCCACCACCACTCACCACTCCACTCACCCACTCTCAATCACTCACTCCACCTCACTCACTCACCTCACCCACTCACACCACCCACTCCAACTCACCCACTCACCCACCACCCACTCACTCCACTCACTCACCCACTCACTCACCCACCACTCACACTCACCACACCCACTCACCCACCACACCACTCACTCACCTCCACCCACCACCACTCACCACACCCACCCACTCACCCACCTCACCACCACCCACCCACTCACTCACCCACCCACCCACTCCACCACCCACTCACACACCACTCACCACACCCACTCACCACCCCACCCACCACCCACCACCCACCCACCACTCACTCACCCACCCACCACACACTCACTCACCCACCCACTCACCCACCCACCTCACCCACCCACTCACTCACCCACCCACCACTCACACCCCACCCACTCACACACCACCCACCCACCCACCCACACCACCCACCACCCACCCACCCACTCACCCACCCACTCACCCACCCACTCACTCACTCCCACCCACTCACACTCACACACACCCACCACCACCCACCCACCCACTCACCCACCCACTCACTCACCACTCACCACCCACTCACTCACACCACTCACCCACCACCCACTCACCACCACACCCACCCACTCACCCACACCCACTCACACACTCACCCACTCACCACCACTCACTCACCCACTCACCCACTCACCCACCCACCTCACTCACAACACTCACCCACCCACCACCACCACATCACCCACCACTCACTCACTCACTCACCACACCACCACACACCACCCACCCACTCACCCACTCACCCACCCACTCACTCACACCACTCACCACACACCACTCACCCACTCACCACACCACCCACCCACTCACTCACCACCCACTCACCCACCCACTCACTCACTCACTCACTACCACACTCTCACCCCCACTCACCACACCCACCTCACTCACTCCACTCACCCACTCACTCACTCACCCACACCACACCACTCACCTCACTCACTCACCCACTCACTCACCCACTCACTCACTCCACCCACCCACTCACTCACTCAACCACCACACTCACCTCACCCACTCACTCACTCACCCACCCACTCACCCACTCACTCACTCACTCACCCACCCACTCACTCACCCACTCACTCACCCACTCACCCACTCACTCACTCACCCACCCACTCACCACACCCACTCCACCACTCACCACTCACACCACCACTCACCCACCCACTCACACACACCACCCACCCACCCACTCACTCACCCACCACCCACCCACTCACCCACTCACCTCACCCACTCACCCACTCACTCACTCACCCACCCACCACCACACACTCACCCACTCACTCACCCACCCACTCACTCACCCACTCACCACCCACTCACCCACTCACCCACTCCACCCACCCACCCACTCACCCCACCCACTCACCACTCACCACCCACCCACCACTCACCCACCCACCCACTCACCCACCCACTCACCCACACCACCCACCACTCACCCACCCACTCCACTCACCCACCCACTCCACCCACTCACTCACCCACCCACCACCACTCACCCACCCACTCACTCACCCACTCACACCACCCACCCACTCACCCACTCACCACTCACCCACCCACTCACCCACTCACCCACCCACTCACCCACTCACCCACTCACTCTCACCCACCCACCCACTCACCCACCCACTCACCCACTCACTCACCCACCCACTCACCCACCCACCCACTCACCCACCCACTCACTCACTCACTCACTCACCCACCCACCCACCACCCCACCCACCCACTCACTCACTCACTCACCCACCCACCTCACTCACCACCCACCCACTCACCCACTCACCCACCACCACCACCCACTCACTCACCCACTCACCACTCACCCACTCACCCACCCACACCCACCACCCACCCACCCACCCACCCACTCACTCACTCACTCACCCACCCACCCACTCACTCACCCACCCACCACCCACACCACTCACCCACACCCACCCACACACCCACCCACACCACCCACCACTCACCCACCACACACCACTCACTCACCCACCACCCACTCACCCACTCACACACCCACCACTCACCCACCCACCCACTCCCACCCACCACCACTCACCCACTCACTCACCACTCACCCACTCACTCACCCACTCACTCCACCCACTCACTCAACCCACCTCACCCACCCACCACTCACTCACTCACACCACCCACTCACCCACCACTCACCCACCCACTCACCCACCACTCACACCCACCCACTCACCCACCCACTCACTCACCCACCCACCACCCACCCACCCACTCACCCACTCACTCACCCCACCCACCACTCCACTCACTCACTCCACTCACTCACCCACCCACTCCACTCACCCACCCACTCACCCTCACTCACACACCCACTCACACACCACTCCACTCACCCACACCACCCACTCACTCACTCACTCACCCACCCACCCACTCACTCACACCCACCACCACACCACTCACCCACTCACTCACCCACCACCACTCACCACCACACCCACTCACTCACCCACTCACCCACCCACTCACCCACTCCACACCACTCACCACTCACTCACCCACTCACCCACACCACTCACTCACCTCACTCACTCACTCACCACCCACTCACCCACCTCACTCACTCACTCACTCACTCACCCACCCACCCACCCACTCACTCACCCACCCACTCACCACCCACTCACCCACTCACTCACCCACCCACTCACTCACCACCCACTCACTCACTCACTCACTCACCACACCACTCACTCACACACTCACCCACCCACTCACCCACCCACACTCACTCACCCACTCACCACACACCCACTCACTCACTCACCCACCCACCCTCACTCACTCACTCACCCACTCACTCACTCACTCACACTCACCCACCCACCCACTCACTCACTCACTCACCCACCCACTCACTCAACCACTCACTCACCCACTCACTCACCCACTCACCCACTCTCTCACCCCCTCACCACCCACCCACTCACCCACTCACCACTCACTCACCACCCACCCACCACCCACCCACCACTCACCCACTCACCCACCCACTCACTCACCCACCCACCCACCCACCCACTCACTCACTCACCTCACTCACCACCCACCCACCCACTCACCCACTCACTCACCCAATCACTCAATCACTCACACTCACTCACCCACTCACTCACTCACCCACTCACCCACCCACTCACCCACCCACTCACTCACCCACTCACCCACCCAATCACTCACTCACTCACCCACTCAATCACTCACTCACCCACCCACCCACTCCACCCACCCCACCACACTCACCCACCCACCACTCACTCACACCCACCCACCAACCCACCCACCCACCCACTCACCCACCCACTCACTCACCTCACCCACCCACTCACTCACCCCACCACCCACTCACCCACCCACTCACTCACTCACCCACCCACTCACCCACCACCCACCCACTCACCCACCCACCCACCCACCCACTCACTCACCCACCACTCACTCACTCACCCACCAACCCACCCACCCACCCACCCACTCACCCACCACTCACCCACTCACCACCCACCCACTCACCCACCCACCCACCCACTCACCCACCCACTCACTCTCACCCACCCACTCACCCACCACCCACCCACCCACACACTCACCCACCACTCACTCACTCACCCACCAACCCACCCACCCACCCACCCACCCACTCACTCACCCACCCACTCACCCACCCACCCACCCACCACCCACCACCCACTCACCCACCCACCACTCACTCACTCACTCACCCACACCCCACCCACCACCCACCCACCCACCCCACCCACTCACCCACCCACTCACCACCACCCACCACCACCCACCCACCCACCCACACCACCCACTCACTCACCACTCACTCACACACACCCACTCACCCACCCCACACCACTCACCTCACCCACTCACTCACCCACTCACTCACCCACTCACCCACCCACTCACTCACCACCACCTCACCCACTCACTCACCCCACTCACCACCTCACTCACTCACCCACCAACCCACCCACCCACCCACCCACTCACCCACCCACTCACTCACTCACTCACTCCACTCACTCACCCACCCACCCACTCACCCACCCACTCACTCACTCCACCCACTCACCCTCACCACCTCACTCACTCACCCACCCACCCACCCACCCACTCACTCACCCACCCACCCACTCACTCACTCACTCACCACCCACCCACCCACCTCACCCACTCACCACCCACTCACCCACCACCCACCCACCCACCCACCCACTCACTCACCCACCCACTCACTCACTCACTCACCCACCACCCACCCACCCACCCCACTCACCCACCCACCACTCACCCACCCACCCACCCACCCACCCACTCACTCACCCACCCACCTCACTCACTCACCCACCCACCCACCCACCCACCCACCCACCCACTCACCCACCCACACTCACTCACTCACTCCACCCACTCACCCACTCACTCACCCACCCACCCACCCACTCACTCACCCACCCACCCACCCACTCCACACCACCCACTCACTCACCCACTCACTACCCACTCACCCACCCACTCACTCACCCACTCACCCACTCACTCACCCACTCACACAATCACTCACCCATTCACCCACCCACTCACCCACTCACTCACCCACTCACTCACTCACTCACCCACTCACCCACTCACTCACTCACTCAACCACCCACCCACCCACCCACTCACTCACTCACTCACTCACCCACCCACTCACCCACTCACTCACCCACCCACTCACTCACCCACCCACTCACCCACTCACTCACTCACTCACTCACCCACCCACTCACCCACTCACTCACCCACCCACTCACTCACCCACTCACTCACTCACCCACTCACCCACTCACTCACTCATCCACCCACCCACTCACTCACTCACTCACTCACCCACTCACTCACTCACTCACCCACTCACCCACCCACCCACTCACTCACCCACTCACTTACCCACTCACCCACCCACTCACTCACCCACTCACCCACTCACTCACCCACTCACACAATCACTCACCCATTCACCCACCCACTCACCCACTCACTCACCCACTCACTCACTCACTCACTCACCCACTCACCCACGCACTCACTCACTCACTCAACCACCCACCCACCCACTCACTCACTCACTCACCCACCCACCTCACCCACTCACTCACCCACCACTCACTCACCCACCCACTCACCCACTCACTCACTCACTCACTCACCCACCCACTCACCCACTCACTCACCCACCCACTCACTCACCCACTCACTCACCCACTCACCCACTCACTCACTCATCCACCCACCACTCACTCACTCACCCACTCACTCACTCACTCACCCACTCACCCACCCACCCACTCATTCACTCACTCACCCACCCACTCACTCAACCACTCACTCACCCACTCACTCACCCACTCACCCACTCTCTCACCCCCTCACCCACCCACCCACTCACCCACTCACCCACTCACTCACCCACCCACCCACCCACCCACTCACCCACTCACCCACCCACTCACCCAACCACCCACCCACCCACTCACTCACTCACTCACCCACCCACCCACCCACCCACTCACCCACTCACTCACCCAATCACTCAATCACTCACTCACTCACCCACTCACTCACTCACCCACTCACCCACCCACTCACCCACCCACTCACTCACCCACTCACCCACCCAATCACTCACTCACTCACCCACTCAATCACTCACTCACTCACCCACCCCACCCACCCACCCACTCCACTCACCCACCCACTCACTCACTCACTCACTCACCACCACCCACCCAACCCCACCCACCCACCCACTCACCCACCCACTCACTCACTCACCCACCCACTCACTCACCCACCCACCCACTCACCCACCCACTCACTCACTCACCCACCCACTCACCCACTCACCCACCCACTCACTCACCCACCCACCCACCCACCCACCCACTCACTCACCCACCCACTCACTCACCCACCAACCCACCCACCACCCACCCACCCACCCACTCACCCACCCACTCACTCACTCACCACCACTCACTCACCCACCCACCCACTCACCCACCCACTCACTCACTCACCCACCCACTCACCCACTCACCCACCCACTCACTCACCCACCCACCCACCCACCCACCCACTCACTCACCCACCCACTCACTCACTCACCCACCACCCACACCCACCCACCCACCCACTCCACTCACCACCCACTCACCCACCCACCCACCCACCCACTCACTCACTCACCCACCCACTCACTCACTCACCACCAACCCACCCACCCACCCACCCACTCACCCACCCACTCACTCACTCACTCACCCACTCACACCACTCACTCACCCACCCACTCACTCACCCACCCACTCACCCACTCACTCACTCACTCACCCACCCACTCACCCACTCACTCACCCACCCACTCACTCACCCACTCACTCACCCACCCACTCACCCACTCACCCACCCACTCACTCACCCACCCACTCACCCACTCACTCACTCACTCACCCACCCACTCACCCACTCACTCACCCACCCACTCACTCACCCACTCACTCACTCACCCACTCACCCACTCACTCACTCATCCACCCACCCACTCACTCACTCACTCACTCACCCACTCACTCACTCACTCACCCACTCACCCACCCACCCACTCACTCACCCACTCACTTACCCACTCACCCACCCACTCACTCACCCACTCACCCACTCACTCACACCCACTCACACAATCACTCACCCATTCACCCACCCACTCACCCACTCACTCACCCACTCACTCACTCACTCACCCACTCACCCACGCACTCACTCACTCACTCAACCACCCACCCACCCACTCACTCACTCACTCACCCACCCACTCACCCACTCACTCACCCACCCACTCACTCACCCACCCACTCACCCACTCACTCACTCACTCACTCACCCACCCACTCCACCCACTCACTCACCCACCCACTCACTCACTCATCCACCCACCCACTCACTCACTCACTCACCCACTCACTCACTCACTCACCCACTCACCCACCCACCCCACTCATTCACTCACTCACCC
>NW_027621530.1:35000-39277 GCF_964198595.1 Lampetra fluviatilis | reverse complement strand
ACACACTCACTCATCAACACAATCATCCACTCACTCACCCACTCACTCACACACTCACTCACCCACTCACTCACACACTCACTCACCCAATCACTCACACATTCACCCACTTATTGACATAATTACTCAACCACTCACCCACTCACTCACCCACACACACTCACCCACACACACAAACACTTACACACTCACTCAGTCATTGCCCCACTCAGTCACTCACCCACCTACTCACCCACTCACACACAGATTCACCCACTTTTTGACATAATTACTCAACCACTCACTCACACACTCACCCATTCACTCATCAACACAATAATCCACTCATTCGCTCACCCACTCACTCACCCACTCACTCATCCACTCACTCACCCACTCGCTCACACATTCACCCACTTATTGACATAATTACTCAACCACTCACTCACTCACCCACTCACTCACTCACCCACTCAATCACCCACTCACTCATCAACACAATCATCCACTCACTCACTCACACATTCACTCACACATTCACTCACACACTCACTCACCCAATCACTCACACATTCACCCACTCTTTGACATAATTTCTCAACCACTCACTCACACACTCACCCAAACACACAAATACTCACCCACTCACTCATCCACTCACTCACCCACTCACTCACACATTCACCCACTCTTTGACATAATTACTCAACCACTCACTCACACACTCACTCACCAACTCACTCACACATTCACCCACTCTTTGACATAATCACTCAACCACTCACTCACACACTCACTCACCCACTCACTCACACATTCACCCACTCTTTGACACAATCACTCACCCACTCACTCACCCACTATATATATACTCATACACAGACGTATATTTCTTGACAAATTATCTTACAAAGGCGATGTTATCATCCCGTGAAATAATTTTGCTTCTTAGACCCCCGTATTTGGTCTCAAAATCTCGTCCTATTTCCGCGTGTAGTTATATTTGTAATAATTTTAAAAAGCGAAGTTCTGTATTTATTGACTTTTGCAACCGAACGTCAAATCTCAACGAGACGAAGTGAGCGAATGTTCAAAATCCAACTCCCTCGGCACGGACCGTGCCCGGATCTTCATGCATTCATAGAATGAGACAAATGAACGACGATTGATGTTGATGTTGTTTTGATGACGTTATTTAGTTGTGTTTCCCATAACTTCTAATCAAGATTTTTGTGTTAAAGTCGTGGCAAAGCTCCCCCACCCTGCAGCGAATGATGGTTGTGGTGATGGTTGTGGTGGTGGTGGTTGTGGTAGTGGTGGTGGTTGTGGTGAAGTTGGTGGTGGTGGTTGTGGTCGTGGTAGTGGTGGTCGTGGTGGTGGTGGTGGTCGTGGTGGTGGTGGTTGTGGTGGTGGTAGTTGTGGTGGTGGTGGTAGTTGTGGTGGTGGTCGTGGTGGTTGTGGTGGTGGTCGTGGTGTGGTGGTGGTCGTGGTGGTGGTCGTGGTGGTGGTAGTGGTGGTGGTGGAGGTCGTGGTGGTGGTCGTGGTGGTAGTTGTGGTAGTGGTGGTGGTCGGTGGTGGTGGTTGTGGTGGTGGTCGTGGTGGTGGTAGTTGTGGTGGTGGTGGTAGTTGTGGTGGTGGTTGTGGTGGTGGTAGTTGTGGTGGTGGTGGTAGTTGTGGTGGTGGTTGTGGTCGTGGTAGTGGTGGTCGTGGTGGTGGTGGTCGTGGTGGTGGTGGTTGTGGTGGTGGTAGTTGTGGTGGTGGTGGTAGTTGTGGTGGTGGTCGTGGTGGTTGTGGTGGTGGTCGTGGTGTGGTGGTGGTCGTGGTGGTGGTCGTGGTGGTGGTAGTGGTGGTGGTGGAGGTCGTGGTGGTGGTCGTGGTGGTAGTTGTGGTAGTGGTGGTGGTCGGTGGTGGTGGTTGTGGTGGTGGTCGTGGTGGTGGTAGTTGTGGTGGTGGTGGTAGTTGTGGTGGTGGTCGTGGTGGTTGTGGTGGTGGTCGTGGTGTGGTGGTGGTCGTGGTGGTGGTCGTGGTGGTGGTAGTGGTGGTGGTGGAGGTGGTGGTGGTGGTCGTGGTGGTGGTCGTGGTGGTAGTTGTGGTAGTGGTGGTGGTCGGTGGTGGTCGTGGTGGTTGTGGTCGTGGTAGTGGTGGTCGTGGTGGTGGTGGTGGTCGTGGTGGTGGTGGTTGTGGTGGTGGTAGTTGTGGTGGTGGTGGTAGTTGTGGTAGTGGTCGTGGTGGTTGTGGTGGTGGTGGAGGTCGTGGTGGTGGTGGTGGTCGTGGTCGTGGTGGTTGTGGTGGTGGTAGTTGTGGTGGTGGTCGTGGTAGTGGTGGTTGTGCTGGTGGTGGTGGAGGTCGTGGTGGTGGTCGTGGTGGTGGTAGTGGTGGTGGTGGTCGTGGTGGTCGTGGTGTGGTGGTGGTCGTGGTGGTGGTCGTGGTGGTGGTAGTGGTGGTGGTGGAGGTCGTGGTGGTGGTCGTGGTGGTAGTTGTCGTAGTGGTGGTGGTCGGTGGTTGTGGGTGGTGGTCGTGGTGGTTGTGGGTGGTGGTGGTCGTGGTGGTGGTGGTGGTGGTGGTGGTGGTGGTGGTGATGGTGGTGGTCGTGGTGGTGGTGGTGGTGATGGTGGTGGTGCGGTGTGGTGGTGGTCGTGGTGGTGGTGGTGGTGATGGTGGTGGTCGTGGTGGTGATGGTGGTGGTGGTGGTCGTGGTGGTGGTGGTGATGGTGGTGGTCGTGGTGGTCGTGGTGGTTGTGGTGGTGGTGGTCGTGGTGGTGGTGGTGGTTGTGGTGGTGGTCGTGGTGGTTGTGGTGGTGGTGGTCGTGGTGGTGGTGGTGGTGATGGTGGTGGTCGTGGTGGTGGTCGTGGTGGTGGTGGTGCGGCTACCACTGAGACCCACCGCATGGGTTCGACACCAGACTCGTGTGTAGTGTGTGGGGGGAGTGTGTGGTGAGTATGTGTCGTGGGTGAGTGGGTGAGTGAGTTGGTGAGTGGGGGAATGGGTGAGTGGGTGTATAGTGAGTGTGTGTAGTGAGTGTGTGGGTGAGTTAGTGTGCTGGTGAGTGAGTGGGTTGGTTGAGTGAGTCAGTGAGTGGATGAGTGAGTGAGTGAGTGAGCGGGTGAGTGAGAGAGTGGGTGAGTGAGTGGATGAGTGGGTGAGTGAGTGGGTGAGTGAGTGAGTGTGCTGGCGAGTGAGTGAGTGGATGAGTGGGTGAGTGGGTGGGTGAGTCGATGGGTGGCGGAGTGAGTGAGTGGACGAGTGAGTGGATGAGTGAGTGGGTGAGTTAGAATGCTGGTGAGTGAGTGTGCTGGTGAGTGAGTGAGTGGATGAGTGGGTGAGTGAGTGGGTGAGTGAGTGGATGAATGGGTGGGTGGGTGAGTGAGTAGAAGGGAGATAATAAAATAAGAATAAAAAATAAAAAATAGAAACTGAATTAAATCACGATGCTCCAGTAGCAACACAAGACAAGGGACACGTGACGTGGAGCCCAGAGCCTTCTGGGAGGATCCAGCAGGGGGCGTGGCCGAAGGCGGAGCTCGGGGTGGGGGGGGAGGGGCGTAAAAAGGGGGCGTACACAGACACAGACAAAGATCCCCCGTGTAGCCTTAACAGACTGTAGGGGCAAGTGCTGTTAGCGAGCACCTATGAAGGCTGGAACGGTTCACGAGGGGGTGGGGGGGCCAACACCACGCCCGACCGCCTTTGTCTCTCTAGCAGTGATGTTTACACACCGCACCGGATACTCAATTGAGGCTGAGTCGACCTAGGGGAGGCCCAGGACCGGTTCAGATAATCGTCACTGGTGTTGGCCTTGAGCGGGAATGGAACTCGGGTCGCCGGGTTCATAGCGCAGCGCGCTAACCACTACACCACCGCTCCCTACACACACGTACACACACAGTGACACACCCACACATAGACTGTGGGTTTGTATTCTCTCTCTGTGTCTCTCTCTGTGTCTTAGTCTAAACCCTCTCATGCACACACAGACACATACACTCGCCACACACACACAGACTCACACAGACACTCCACAGAGACACACACAGACACACACACAGACACACACACAGACACACACACACAGACATACACACACAGACACATACACAGACTCACACAGACACACACAGACACACACACAGACACACACTCACACAGACTCACACACACACACACACAGACACACACACAGACACACTCACACACACACAGACACTCACACACACACAGACACACACACACAGACACACACAGACACACACAGACACACACACAGACACACACACAGACACACACAGACACACACACA
>NW_027621530.1:0-17500 GCF_964198595.1 Lampetra fluviatilis | reverse complement strand
CTGTGTGTGTGTGTGCTGTGTGTGGGTGAGTGGGTGGGTAAGTGGGTGAGTGAGTGGGTGAATAGGTGTGTGAGTGGGTGAGTGGGCGAATGGGTGAGTGTGTGGGTATGTGGGTGAGTGAGTGGGTGAGGAAGTGAGTGCGCGAATGGGTGGGTAAGTTGGGTGAGTGATTGGGTGAGTAAGTGAGTGAGTGAGTGGGTGATTGGGCGAATGGGTGAGTGAGTGGGTGGGTAAGTGGGTGAGTGAGTGGGTGAGTGAGTGGGTGAGTCGGTAAGTGAGTGGGTGGGTGAGAGGGTGAATGGGTGGGTGAGTGAGTGGGTGAGCGAGTGGGTGAGTGAGTGGGTTGGTAAGTGGGTGAGTGGGTGAGTGAGTGGGTGGGTGGGTAAGTGGGTGGGTGAGTGGGTGAGTGAGTGAGTGGGTGAGTAGGTGAGTGAGTGGGTTGGTAAGTGGGTGAGTGGGTGGGTGAGTGGGTCAGTGGGTGGGTGAGTGTGTGAGTGAGTGAGTGGGTGAGTGAGTGAGTGGGTTGGTAAGTGGGTGAGTGAGTGGGTGAGTGAGTGGGTGAGTGAGTGAGTGGGTGAGTGAGTGAGTGGGTTGGTAAATGGGTGAGTGATTGGGTGAGTGGGTGGGTGAGTGTGTGAGTGAGTGAGTGGGTGAGTGAGTGAGTGGGTTGGTAAGTGGGTGAGTGAGTGGGTGAGTGAGTGGGTGAGTGGGTGGGTGGGTGAGTGAGTGAGTGGGTTTGTAAGTGGGTGAGTGAGTGGGTGAGTGAGTGGGTGAGTAAGTGGGTGAGTGAGTGGGTGACTGAGTAGATGAGTGGGTGAGTGATTGAGTGAGTGGGTGAGTGGGTGGGTGAGTCCGTGAGTGAGTGGGTGAGTGGGTGGGTGAGTCAGTGAGTGAGTGTGTACCTAGTGCATGTCCAGGTCGCCATCTAGCGGCGTGATTATGATGTCCGCTACAAGCTGCCGGCAACAACAACAATCGACATTTCCATTTAAAGCTTTCGTGTCTGCTGGGATCCATATTCTTGCTTGTGTAATAAAAGACTTGACCACGATCTCTGGCTCAGTGTCCTTTATTCGGTCCGTACTGCGTTCCCACACGGCTGTCTCTCTTATTCTCTCTGTGCTGGTTCAGATGTCACTCCAGTCCACATCAGCAGCCCCGCTGCTGTTCTTGTCGCTCTTGCAGCCCCACAGCAGCTCCGCTGCTGTACTCTCACACAGCTCCCTTGGCTGTTCCCGCTGCAGCTCTGACAGCCTCGTGCTGTCTCGCCTTCTCGTTGCTCCTGCGACTCTTGGCAGCCACCTCGCTGCCCCTCACACACAGCCTTACTGCCTAACTCTGTCTGCAGCTTTACACCTCCCAGTAGCTCCCTACTGTTCCCAGGGTTGGCTCCCGCTTCTGACGGTGCCCCCTCGGCTCGTACGCCCGCGTGGCCCCACACCTTTCCATTCACACCCCGACTGCCTTCTCCTTCCGGTTTACCCCCCTACCTTTCACCCACGTCACCTGGCTCCGCCTCCTCGTGACGTCACATCCGGAAGGTCGCTTTCGCCCGCATTACACCACCCTCCCCCATAGAAAAAACCCAGCCGACCTCGGCTGAACAACACCAAAGCGTAATGCGGTGAACCGACCTTCCCCCTTAAAGGACACTAAGCATGCAATATAACAACAAGAACAACACACAAGTAACATCGACGAACGTACGAAAGCATGCGATAAATACGACGGCAAGAACAAGAACAATAACAACATACAATCAACGAAACGTAAGCGATTTGGAACGAGTGCGGGTCGCCGGCCCGTCCCGGACGGTCGGCGGCCCACTTGTAGAACGGGGACGCGATGGAACACGAGGAATGACAGGGGGTAATTCCCCTGCTGCGATTGGAAGTCCACCGACGTCTCGTGTCCCTGACGAATCAGTCTTGGTCGTATTCCGCGAATGCGCCTGCAGCGGGGTCGGAAGGGTCGCCGGGCTTGAAGGTCCCGCAGCCCTGGCAGGCGCCCTCCGAACAGGCCCACTCCTCCCCCGCGGTGTCACGGTCGGCCTGTTTCGGAGGTTCCTTGGTCGGCTTGTCCGGTGTTGTGGGCTCCTGCTGCGGCGGACCCGGGAAGCGGGCCCAGCAATCTTTGGCGTAATGGCCCCTACGGCCGCAGCGGAAGCAATCGGCCTCGTTGCGCCGAAGCGCAGGTCTTGCATCCCGGCGGCCCCGTCCCGATGGCGTAGCGCGCGGCCCCGGCCTTCCGCGTCCCGACCATGGAGAGGAGGCAGCCGTCAGCTCCTGTGGACCCCGCTCATCCGGCACATAGATCGCCCTTGTGGGGTCCCACCCCATCGCGCCTCCTTCCTTGACGGGCCCACCCGTCCATGCCGCCACTTGCTTCCAGCGGCGGAGATTAAACTGCGCATCCAGACACTTTGCTGCCGCCCGGGACGTGAGCTTCTCATGCCCACACACAGGCATGGGGATCCCCAGATCCCGAGACAGCTCCAGCATTTTTCCCAATATGAGAGGCTCGAGCAGATCCTGTGGCGTGTCAGGATATGCTGCCATGGCCAGCTCCAACACCGCACCCCTGAACGCCACGGGCGATTCTTCGGGTGCTCGTTGTCGTTGAGCGAATCGCCGATGCGCGTCGTCAGGTGGCTCATAGGCGTCGGCCATTTCCTCAAAAACTCCACATAAAGTCTTCTTCTTATCGGCCGTTATGGAACGGAAAAATCGAACAGATTCGTCGTCCAGTAGAGTCGGCAACACTTCCAAGGCCTCCGCATCGGTCCATCTTGCTGAACGAACCGCCGCCAAAAATCGGCAGGCGAAAGCGCTCCAATCGCCCCCGATAGAGAATTCCTTAACTGTAGTAAGGTGGCGACTCCGACTCCTCTTTACGCCGTCTTCCAATGATGGTTGTTCTGGAGGCAAATTCAAAATGGCGTCGGCCCGCGGCGTGGCCAAGATGGCGGTTTGGCGCCGCGGAGCGCGCAAGATGGCGTCTTCTTGCCGCGTGGCCAATGGCGGCGGCAGGGCAGGCAACGTGGCGGCCCGTGGAGCACCTTCCCGTTCCATCGTCGTCCTTGGCGTAACGAGGTGACATAGATGCGCCAAGACGTCCTTGAGTGTCTCCAGTTGTTCTGCCACCTGTTGCCATCTTTGGTCAGCGTCCGATGTTGTTGACGGACCCGCCATCGCGCCGACATCTTCCACGCCCGTCCCCGTGCTCGCCTCAGCAGGGCTCTCCTCCACCACCCCAGCAGAATCCGTGGTCGGAGGGAATTCGTCGTCGTCGGACGAAGAAGCCGATGCTGGCGCCGGGGGAATTTTCTTCCTTACTTGCTTAGACATGCCGTTTCACTTCTGACCCCAGTGTAATAAAAGACTTGACCACGATCTCTGGCTCAGTGTCCTTTATTCGGTCCGTACTGCGTTCCCACACGGCTGTCTCTCTTATTCTCTCTGTGCTGGTTCAGATGTCACTCCAGTCCACATCAGCAGCCCCGCTGCTGTTCTTGTCGCTCTTGCAGCCCCACAGCAGCTCCGCTGCTGTACTCTCACACAGCTCCCTTGGCTGTTCCCGCTGCAGCTCTGACAGCCTCGTGCTGTCTCGCCTTCTCGTTGCTCCTGCGACTCTTGGCAGCCACCTCGCTGCCCCTCACACACAGCCTTACTGCCTAACTCTGTCTGCAGCTTTACACCTCCCAGTAGCTCCCTACTGTTCCCAGGGTTGGCTCCCGCTTCTGACGGTGCCCCCTCGGCTCGTACGCCCGCGTGGCCCCACACCTTTCCATTCACACCCCGACTGCCTTCTCCTTCCGGTTTACCCGCTTAAGGACCCCCTACCTTTCACCCACGTCACCTGGCTCCGCCTCCTCGTGACGTCACATCCGGAAGGTCGCTTTCGCCCGCATTACACTTGTGTTGTGGCCGAAACGTCGTGAGAATTTTATTTTATTTTGTTTTATTTTTTATTATTTTATTATTTTCCTTCAACGTGACTTTTCCGAAAGAATCAAGCATAACAATCAACATCACAACCACTACCACTCTACCACTACCACTCTACCACTACCACTCTATCACTACCACTCTACCACTACCACTCTATCACTACCACTCTATCACTACCACTCTATCACTACCACTCTATCACTACCACTCTACCACTTCCACTCTACCACTACCACTCTATCACTACCACTCTATCACTACCACTCTATCACTACCACTACCACTCTATCACTACCACTCTACCACTACCACTCTACCACTACCACTCTATCACTACCACTCTACCACTACCACTCTACCACTACCACTCTATCACTACCACTCTATCACTACCACTCTATCACTACCACTCTATCACTACCACTCTATCACTACCACTACCACTACCACTCTATCACTACCACTACCACTCTATCACTACCACTCTATCACTACCACTCTATCACTACCACTCTATCACTACCACTCTATCACTACCACTCTACCACTACCACTCTACCACTACCACTCTATCACTACCACTCTATCACTACCACTCTACCACTACCACTCTATCCCTACCACTCTATCACTACCACTCTACCAATACCACTCTACCACTACCACTCTACCACTACCACTCTACCACTATCACTACCACTCTATCACTACCACTCTACCACTATCACTACCACTCTATCACTACCACTCTATCACTACCACTCTATCACTACCACTACCACTACCACTCTATCACTACCACTCTACCACTACCACTCTACCACAACCACTCTATCACTACCACTACCACTCTATCACTACCACTCTACCACTACCACTCTATCACTACCACTCTATCACTACCACTCTATCACTACCACTCTACCACTACCACTCTACCACTACCACTCTACCACTACCACTCTATCACTACCACTCTACCACTACCACTCTATCACTACCACTCTACCACTACCACTCTATCACTACCACTCTACCACTACCACTCTATCACTACCACTCTACCACTACCACTCTATCACTACCACTCTACCACTACCACTCTATCACTACCACTCTATCACTACCACTCTATCACTACCACTCTACCACTACCACTCTATCACTACCACTCTACCACTACCACTCTACCACTACCACTCTATCACTACCACTCTACCACTACCACTCTACCACTACCACTCTATCACTACCACTCTACCACTACCACTCTATCACTACCACTCTACCACTACCACTCTACCACTACCACTCTATCACTACCACTCTACCACTACCACTCTACCACAACCACTCTACCACTACCACTCTATCACTACCACTCTATCACTACCACTCTACCACTACCACTCTATCACTACCACTCTACCACTACCACTCTATCACTTCCACTCTACCACAACCACTCTACCACTACCACTCTATCACTACCACTCTACCACTACCACTCTACCACTACCACTCTACCACTACCACTCTACCACTACCACTCTACCACTGCCACTCTACCACAACCACTCTACCACTACCACTCTATCACTACCACTCTATCACTACCACTCTACCACTACCACTCTACCACTACCACTCTACCACTACCACTCTACCACTACCACTCTACCACTACCACTCTATCACTACCACTCTACCACTACCACTCTACCACTACCACTCTATCACTACCACTCTACCACTACCACTCTACCACTACCACTCTATCACTACCACTCTACCACTACCACTCTATCACTACCACTCTACCACTACCACTCTACCACTACCACTCTATCACTACCACTCTACCACTACCACTCTACCACAACCACTCTACCACTACCACTCTATCACTACCACTCTATCACTACCACTCTACCACTACCACTCTATCACTACCACTCTACCACTACCACTCTATCACTTCCACTCTACCACAACCACTCTACCACTACCACTCTATCACTACCACTCTACCACTACCACTCTACCACTACCACTCTACCACTACCACTCTACCACTACCACTCTACCACAACCACTCTACCACTACCACTCTACCACTACCACTCTACCACTACCACTCTACCACTACCACTCTACCACTACCACTCTACCACTACCACTCTACCACAACCACTCTACCACTACCACTCTATCACTACCACTCTATCACTACCACTCTACCACTACCACTCTACCACTACCACTCTACCACTACCACTCTACCACTACCACTCTACCACTACCACTCTATCACTACCACTCTATCACTACCACTCTATCACTACCACTCTACCACTACCACTCTATCACTACCACTCTATCACTACCACTCTATCACTACCACTCTACCACTACCACTCTATCACTACCACTCTACCACTACCACTCTATCACTACCACTCTATCACTACCACTCTACCACTACCACTCTATCACTACCACTCTATCACTACCACTCTATCACTACCACTCTACCACTACCACTCTATCACTACCACTCTATCACTACCACTCTATCACTACCACTCTACCACTACCACTCTATCACTACCACTCTACCACTACCACTCTATCACTACCACTCTATCACTACCACTCTACCACTACCACTCTACCACTACCACTCTACCACTACCACTCTATCACTACCACTCTACCACTACCACTCTATCACTACCACTCTATCACTACCACTCTATCACTACCACTACCACTCTATCACTACCACTCTATCACTACCACTCTACCACTACCACTCTATCACTACCACTCTACCACTACCACTCTATCACTACCACTCTATCACTACCTCTCTATCACTACCACTCTACCACTACCACTCTATCACTACCACTCTACCACTACCACTCTATCACTACCACTCTACCACTACCACTCTATCACTACCACTCTATCACTACCTCTCTATCACTACCACTCTATCACTACCTCTCTATCACTACCACTCTACCACTACCACTCTATCACTACCACTCTATCACTACCACTCTATCACTACCACTCTACCACTACCACTCTATCACTACCACTCTACCACTACCACTCTATCACTACCACTCTATCACTACCTCTCTATCACTACCACTCTATCACTACCACTCTACCACTACCACTCTACCACTACCACTCTACCACTACCACTCTATCACTACCACTCTATCACTACCTCTCTATCACTACCTCTCTATCACTACCACTCTATCACTACCTCTCTATCACTACCACTCTACCACTGCCACTCTACCACTGCCACTCTACCACAACCACTCTACCACTACCACTCTATCACTACCACTCTATCACTACCACTCTACCACTACCACTCTACCACTACCACTCTACCACTACCACTCTACCACTACCACTCTACCACTACCACTCTATCACTACCACTCTACCACTACCACTCTACCACTACCACTCTACCACTACCACTCTACCACTACCACTCTACCACAACCACTCTACCACTACCACTCTACCACTACCACTCTACCACTACCACTCTACCACTACCACTCTACCACTACCACTCTACCACTACCACTCTACCACTACCACTCTACCACAACCACTCTACCACTACCACTCTATCACTACCACTCTATCACTACCACTCTACCACTACCACTCTACCACTACCACTCTACCACTACCACTCTACCACTACCACTCTACCACTACCACTCTATCACTACCACTCTATCACTACCACTCTATCACTACCACTCTACCACTACCACTCTATCACTACCACTCTATCACTACCACTCTATCACTACCACTCTACCACTACCACTCTATCACTACCACTCTACCACTACCACTCTATCACTACCACTCTACCACTACCACTCTACCACTACCACTCTACCACTACCACTCTATCACTACCACTCTACCACTACCACTCTATCACTACCACTCTATCACTACCACTCTATCACTACCACTACCACTCTATCACTACCACTCTATCACTACCACTCTACCACTACCACTCTATCACTACCACTCTACCACTACCACTCTATCACTACCACTCTATCACTACCTCTCTATCACTACCACTCTACCACTACCACTCTATCACTACCACTCTACCACTACCACTCTATCACTACCACTCTACCACTACCACTCTATCACTACCACTCTATCACTACCTCTCTTTCACTACCACTCTATCACTACCTCTCTATCACTACCACTCTACCACTACCACTCTATCACTACCACTCTATCACTACCACTCTATCACTACCACTCTACCACTACCACTCTATCACTACCACTCTACCACTACCACTCTATCACTACCACTCTATCACTACCTCTCTATCACTACCACTCTATCACTACCACTCTACCACTACCACTCTACCACTACCACTCTACCACTACCACTCTATCACTACCACTCTATCACTACCTCTCTATCACTACCTCTCTATCACTACCACTCTATCACTACCTCTCTATCACTACCACTCTACCACTACCACTCTATCACTACCACTCTACCACTACCACTCTATCACTACCACTCTATCACTACCACTCTATCACTACCACTCTACCACTACCACTCTATCACTACCACTACCACTCTATCACTACCACTCTACCACTACCACTCTATCACTACCACTCTATCACTACCACTCTACCACTACCACTCTATCACTACCACTACCACTCTATCACTACCACTCTATCACTACCACTCTATCACTACCACTACCACTCTATCACTACCACTCTATCACTACCACTCTATCACTACCACTCTATCACTACCACTCTATCACTACCACTCTATCACTACCACTCTATCACTTCCACTCTACCACTACCACTTCCACTCTATCACTACCACTCTACCACTACCACTCTACCACTACCACTTCCACTCTATCACTACCACTCTACCACTACCACTCTACCACTACCACTCTACCACTACCACTCTATCACTACCACTCTATCACTACCACTCTATCACTACCACTCTACCACTACCACTCTATCACTACCACTCTATCACTACCACTCTACCACTACCACTCTATCACTACCACTCTATCACTACCACTCTATCACAACCACTACCACTCTATCACTACCACTACCACTCTATCACTACCACTCTACCACTACCACTCTACCACTACCACTCTATCACTACCACTCTACCACTACCACTCTATCACTACCACTCTACCACTACCACTCTACCACTACCACTCTATCACTACCACTCTACCACTACCACTCTATCACTACCACTCTACCACTACCACTCTATCACTACCACTCTATCACTACCACTCTATCACTACCACTCTATCACTACCACTCTACCACTACCACTCTATCACTACCACTCTATCACTACCACTCTACCACTACCACTCTATCACTACCACTCTACCACTACCACTCTACCACTACCACTCTACCACTACCACTCTACCACTACCACTCTATCACTACCACTCTACCACTACCACTCTACCACTACCACTCTATCACTACCACTCTACCACTACCACTCTATCACTACCACTCTATCACTACCACTCTATCACTACCACTCTATCACTACCACTCTACCACTACCACTCTATCACTACCACTCTACCACTACCACTCTACCACTACCACTCTACCACTACCACTCTACCACTACCACTCTATCACTACCACTCTACCACTACCACTCTATCACTACCACTCTATCACTACCACTCTATCACTACCACTCTATCACTACCACTCTATCACTACCACTCTATCACTACCACTACCACTCTACCACTACCACTCTATCACTACCACTCTACCACTACCACTCTACCACTACCACTCTATCACTACCACTCTACCACTACCACTCTATCACTACCACTCTACCACTACCACTCTATCACTACCACTCTATCACTACCACTCTACCACTACCACTCTATCACTACCACTCTATCACTACCACTCTACCACTACACCACTCTATCACTACCACTCTATCACTACCACTCTATCACTACCACTCTACACTACCACTCTACCACTACACTCTATCACTACCACTCTATCACTACCACACCACTCTATCACTACCACTCTATCACTACCACTCTACACTACCACTCTATCACTACCACTCTACCACTACCACTCTATCACTACCACTCTATCACTACCACTCTATCACTACCACTCTATCACTACCACTCTACCACTACCACTCTACTCACTACCACTCTACCACTACCACTCTATCACTACCACTCTATCACTACCACTCTACCACTACCACTCTACCACTACCACTCTACCACTACCACTCTATCACTACCACTCTACCACTACCACTCTATCACTACCACTCTATCACTACCACTACCACTCTACCACTACCACTCTATCACTACCACTCTATCCACTACCACTTCACTACCACTACCACTCTATCACTACCACTCTACCACTACCACTCTATCACTACCCACTCTACCACTACCACTCTATCACTACCACTCTATCACTACCACTCTATCACTACCACTCTACCACTACCACTCTACCACTACCACTCTATCCACTACCACTCTATCACTACCACTCTACCACTACACTACCACTCTATCACTACCACTCTATCACTACCACTCTACCACTACCACTCTATCACTACCACTCTATCACTACCACTCTATCACTACCACTCTATCACTACCACTCTACCACTACCACTCTACCACTACCACTCTATCACTACCACTCTATCACTACCACTACCACTCTACCACTACCACTCTATCACTACCACTCTATCACTACCACTCTACCACTACCACTCTATCACTACCACTACCCTCTACCACTACCACTCTATCACTACCACTCTACCACTACCACTCTATCACTACCACTACCACTCTACCACTACCACTCTACCACTACCACTCTATCACTACCACTCTACCACTACCACTCTATCACTACCCTACCACTCTACCACTACCACTCTATCACTACCACTCTACCACTACCACTCTATCACTACCACTCTATCACTACCACTCTACCACTATCACTACCACTCTATCACTACCACTCTATAACTACCACTCTACCACTACCACTCTATCACTACCACTCTACCACTACCACTCTATCACTACCACTCTACCACTACCACTCTATCACTACCACTCTATCACTACCACTCTACCACTACCACTCTATCACTACCACTCTACCACTACCACTCTATCACTACCACTCTATCACTACCACTCACCACTACCACTCTACCTACACTCTATCACTACCACTCTACCACTACCACTCTACCACTACCACTCTATCACTACCACTCTATCACTACCACTCTACCACTACCACTCTATCACTACCACTCTATCACTACCACTCTACCACTATCACTACCACTCTATCACTACCACTTTACCACTACCACTCTACCACTACCACTCTATCACTACCACTCTATCACTACCACTCTATCACTACCACTCTACCACTACCACTCTATCACTACCACTCTACCACTACCACTCTACCACTACCACTCTACCACTACCACTCTATCACTACCACTCTATCACTACCACTCTATCACTACCACTTACACTACCACTCTATCACTACCACTCTATCACTACCACTCTATCACTACCACTCTATCACTAACCACTCTATCACTACCACTCTAACCACTACCACTCTATCACTACCACTCTATCACTACCACTCTACCACTACCACTCTATCACTACCACTCTATCACTACCACTCTATCACTACCACTCTATCACTACCACTCTA
The DNA here is from genome assembly GCF_964198595.1 of Lampetra fluviatilis. NCBI lineage: Eukaryota > Metazoa > Chordata > Hyperoartia > Petromyzontiformes > Petromyzontidae > Lampetra > Lampetra fluviatilis. The sequence goes on along the minus strand of NW_027621530.1, from coordinate 5,612 downwards.
TCACTACCACTCTATCACTACCACTACCACTCTATCACTACCACTCTATCACTACCACTCTACCACTACCACTCTATCACTACCACTCTACCACTACCACTCTATCACTACCACTCTATCACTACCACTCTACCACTACCACTCTATCACTACCACTCTATCACTACCACTCTATCACTACCACTCTACCACTACCACTCTATCACTACCACTCTATCACTACCACTCTACCACTACCACTCTACCACTACCACTCTATCACTACCACTCTATCACTACCACTCTACCACTACCACTCTATCACTACCACTCTATCACTACCACTCTATCACTACCACTCTATCAGTACCACTCTATCACTACCACTCTACCACTACCACTCTACCACTACCACTCTACCACTACCACTCTATCACTACCACTCTACCACTACCACTCTACCACTACCACTCTACCACTACCACTCTATCACTACCACTTTACCACTACCACTCTATCACTACCACTACCACTCTATCACTTCCACTCTACCACAACCACTCTACCACTACCACTCTATCACTACCACTCTACCACTACCACTCTACCACTACCACTCTACCACTACCACTCTACCACTACCACTCTACCACTACCACTCTACCACTACCACTCTACCACTACCACTCTATCACTACCACTCTATCACTACCACTCTACCACTACCACTCTACCACTACCACTCTACCACTACCACTCTACCACTACCACTCTACCACTACCACTCTATCACTACCACTCTACCACTACCACTCTACCACTACCACTCTACCACTACCACTCTACCACTACCACTCTACCACTACCACTCTACACTACCACTCTACCACTACCACTCTACCACTACCACTCTACCACTACCACTCTACCACTACCACTCTACCACTACCACTCTACCACTACCACTCTACCACTACCACTCTACCACAACCACTCTACCACTACCACTCTATCACTACCACTCTACCACTACCACTCTACCACAACCACTCTACCACTACCACTCTATCACTACCACTCTACCACACTACCACTCTACCACTACCACTCTACCACTACCACTCTACCACTACCACTCTACCACTACCACTCTACCACTACCACTCTACCACTACCACTCTATCACTACCACTCTACCACTACCACTCTATCCACTACCACTCTATCACTACCACTACCACTCTATCACTACCACTCTATCACTACCACTCTATCACTACCACTCTATCACTACCACTCTATCACTACCACTCTACCACTACCACTCTATCACTACCACTCTACCACTACCACTCTATCACTACCACTCTATCACTACCTCTCTATCACTACCACTCTATCACTACCACTCTATCCACTACCACTCTATCACTACCACTCTACCACTACCACTCTATCACTACCACTCTATCACTACCCTCTATCACTACCTCTCTATCACTACCACTCTATCACTACCTCTCTATCACTACCACTCTACCACTACCACTCTATCACTACCACTCTACCACTACCACTCTATCACTACCACTCTATCACTACCACTCTACCACTACCACTCTATCACTACCACTACCACTCTATCACTACCACTCTATCACTACCACTCTATCACTACCACTCTATCACTACCACTCTACCACTACCACTCTATCACTACCACTACCACTCTATCACTACCACTCTATCACTACCACTCTATCACTACCACTACCACTCTATCACTACCACTCTATCACTACCACTCTATCACTACCACTCTATCACTACCACTCTATCACTACCACTCTATCACTTCCACTCTACCACTACCACTTCCACTCTATCACTACCACTCTACCACTACCACTCTACCACTACCACTTCCACTCTATCACTACCACTCTACCACTACCACTCTACCACTACCACTCTACCACTACCACTCTATCACTACCACTCTACCACTACCACTCTATCACTACCACTCTATCACTACCACTCTATCACTACCACTCTACCACTACCACTCTATCACTACCACTCTATCACTACCACTCTACCACTACCACTCTATCACTACCACTCTATCACTACCACTCTATCACAACCACTACCACTCTATCACTACCACTACCACTCTATCACTACCACTCTACCACTACCACTCTACCACTACCACTCTATCACTACCACTCTACCACTACCACTCTATCACTACCACTCTACCACTACCACTCTACCACTACCACTCTACCACTACCACTCTATCACTACCACTCTATCACTACCACTCTACCACTACCACTCTATCACTACCACTCTACCACTACCCACTCTATCACTACCACTCTATCACTACCACTCTACCACTACCACTCTATCACTACCACTCTACCACTACCACTCTATCACTACCACTCTATCACTACCACTCTATCACTACCACTCTATCACTACCACTCTACCACTACCACTCTATCACTACCACTCTATCACTACCACTCTACCACTACCACTCTATCACTACCACTCTACCACTACCACTCTACCACTACCACTCTACCACTACCACTCTACCACTACCACTCTATCACTACCACTCTACCACTACCACTCTACCACTACCACTCTATCACTACCACTCTACCACTACCACTCTATCACTACCACTCTATCACTACCACTCTATCACTACCACTCTACCACTACCACTCTATCACTACCACTCTACCACTACCACTCTACCACTACCACTCTACCACTACCACTCTACCACTACCACTCTATCACTACCACTCTACCACTACCACTCTATCACTACCACTCTATCACTACCACTCTATCACTACCACTCTATCACTACCACTCTATCACTACCACTCTATCACTACCACTACCACTCTACCACTACCACTCTATCACTAACCACTCTACCACTACCACTCTACCACTACCACTCTATCACTACCACTCTACCACTACCACTCTATCACTACCACTCTACCACTACCACTCTATCACTACCACTCTATCACTACCACTCTACCACTACCACTCTATCACTACCACTCTATCACTACCACTCTACCACTATCACTACCACTCTATCACTACCACTCTATCACTACCACTCTATCACTACCACTCTATCACTACCACTCTACCACTACCACTCTATCACTACCACTCTATCACTACCACTACCACTCTATCACTACCACTCTATCACTACCACTCTATCACTACCACTCTATCACTACCACTCTACCACTACCACTCTATCACTACCACTCTATCACTACCACTCTATCACTACCACTCTATCACTACCACTCTATCACTACCACTCTACCACTACCACTCTACCACTACCACTCTACCACTACCACTCTACCACTACCACTCTATCCACTACCACTCTACCACTACCACTCTACCACTACCACTCTATCACTACCACTCTACCACTACCACTCTATCACTACCACTCTATCACTACCACTCTATCACTACCACTCTATCACTACCACTCTATCACTACCACTCTACCACTACCACTCTACCACTACCACTCTATCACTACCACTCTATCACTACCACTCTACCACTATCACTACCACTCTATCACTACCACTCTATCACTACCACTCTACCACTACCACTCTATCACTACCACTCTATCACTACCACTCTATCACTACCACTCTATCACTACCACTCTACCACTACCACTCTACCACTACCACTCTATCACTACCACTCTATCACTACCACTACCACTCTACACTACCACTCTACCACTACCACTCTATCACTACCACTCTACCACTACCACTCTATCACTACCACTCTATCACTACCACTACCACTCTACCACTACCACTCTATCACTACCACTCTATCACTACCACTCTATCACTACCACTCTATCACTACCACTACCACTCTACCACTACCACTCTATCACTACCACTCTACCACTACCACTCTATCACTACCACTCTATCACTACCACTCTACCACTATCACTACCACTCTATCACTACCACTCTATAACTACCACTCTACCACTACCACTCTATCACTACCACTCTACCACTACCACTCTATCACTACCACTCTATCACTACCACTCTACCACTATCACTACCACTCTATCACTACCACTTTACCACTACCACTCTACCACTACCACTCTATCACTACCACTCTATCACTACCACTCTATCACTACCACTCTACCACTACCACTCTATCACTACCACTCTACCACTACCACTCTACCACTACCACTCTACCACTACCACTCTATCACTACCACTCTATCACTACCACTCTATCACTACCACTACCACTCTATCACTACCACTCTATCACTACCACTCTATCACTACCACTCTATCACTACCACTACCACTCTACCACTACCACTCTACCACTACCACTCTATCACTACCACTCTACCACTACCACTCTATCACTACCACTACCACTCTACCACTACCACTCTATCACTACCACTCACTCTACCACTACCACTCTATCACTACCACTCTATCACTACCACTCTACCACTATCACTACCACTCTATCACTACCACTCTATAACTACCACTCTACCACTACCACTCTATCACTACCACTCTATCACTACCACTCTATCACTACCACTCTACCACTACCACTCTACCACTACCACTCTATCACTACCACTCTATCACTACCACTCTAACCACTACCACTCTATCACTACCACTCTACCACTACCACTCTATCACTACCACTCTATCACTACCACTCTACCACTACCACTCTATCACTACCACTCTACCACTACCACTCTATCACTACCACTCTATCACTACCACTCTACCACTACCACTCTATCACTACCACTCTATCCACTACCACTCTATCCACTACCACTCTACCACTACCACTCTATCACTACCACTCTACCACTACCACTCTATCACTACCCACTCTACCACTACCACTCTATCACTACCACTCTATCACTACCACTCTACCACTACCACTCTATCACTACCACTCTATCACTACCACTCTACCACTATCACTACCACTCTATCACTACCACTCTTACCACTACCACTCTACCACTACCACTCTATCACTACCACTCTATCACTACCACTCTATCACTACCACTCTACCACTACCACTCTATCACTACCACTCTACCACTACCACTCTACCACTACCACTCTACCACTACCACTCTATCACTACCACTCTATCACTACCACTCTATCACACTACCACTCTATCACTACCACTCTATCACTACCACTCTATCACTACCACTCTATCACTACCACTCTACCACTACCACTCTATCACTACCACTCTATCACTACCACTCTATCACTACCACTCTATCACTACCACTCTATCACTACCACTCTATCACTACCACTCTACCACTACCTACTCTACCACTACCACTCTACCACTACCACTCTATCACTACCACTCTATCACTACCACTCTATCACTACCACTCTATCACTACCACTCTACCACTACCACTCTACCACTACCACTCTATCACTACCACTCTATCACTA
>NW_027621529.1:49790-85314 GCF_964198595.1 Lampetra fluviatilis | reverse complement strand
GGGTGGATGGGTGAGTGGGTGGGTGGGTGAGTGGGTGGGTGTGTGGGTGGGTGGGTTGGTGGGTGGGTGGGTGAGTGAGTGAGTGAGTGAGTGGGTGGGTGGGTGGTGAGTGAGTGGGTGGTGGTGGTGGGTGAGTGAGTGGGTGGGTGGGTGAGTGGGTGGGTGGGTGAGTGGGTGAGTGAGTCGGTGGTGGGTGAGTCGGTTGGTGGGTGGGTGAGTGGGTAGGTGGGTGGGTGAGTGGGTGGGTGAGTGGGTGGGTGGGTGAGTGGGTGAGTGGGTGGGTGGGTGGGTGAGTGGTGGTGTGAGTGGTGGGTGAGTGGGTGGGTGGGTGGGTGGGTGAGTGGGTGGGTGAGTGGGTGGGTGGGTGGGTGGGTGAGCGGGTGGGTGGGTGGGTGGTGGGTGGGTGGGGTGAGCGGTGTGGGTGTGTGGGTGAGTGAGTGGGTGGGTGGTGGGTGGGTGAGTGGGTGGGTGGGTGGGTGGGTGTGTGGGTGGGTGGGTTAGTGGTGAGTGGGTGAGTGGTGTGTGAGTGGGTGAGTGGTGAGTGAGTGGGTGTATGGGTGGGTGGTTGAGTGGGTGGGTGAGTGAGTGGGTGAGTGGGTGAGTGGTGGGTGGGTGAGTGGGTGAGTGGTGAGTGGGTGGGTGAGTGGGTGGTGAGTGGGTGAGTGTTGGGTAGGTGGTGAGAGTGGGTGGGTGAGTGGGTGAGTCAGTGGGTGGGTGGGTGGGTTGGTGGGTGAGTGGGTGAGTGGGTGGGTGAGTGGGTGGGTGGGGGTGGGTGGGTGGGGGGGGTGGTGTGGTGGGGTGGGTGGGTGGTGAGTGAGTGGTGGTGGGTGGGTGGGTGGGTGAGTGAGTGAGTGAGTGAGTGGGTGGGTGGGTGGGTGAGTGAGTGGGTGAGTGGTGGGTGGGTGGGTGGGTGAGTGGGTGGGGGTGAGTGGGTGGGTGGGTGGGTGAGTGAGTGGGTGGGTGGGTGTGAGTGAGTGGGTGGGTGGGTGTGTGGGTGGGTGGGTGTGTGGGTGGGTGGGTGGGTGAGTGAGTGGGTGGGTGGGTGGGTGAGTGAGTGGGTGGGTGGGTGAGTGGGTGAGTGAGTGAGTGAGTGGGTGGGTGGGTGAGTGAGTGAGTGAGTGGGTGGGTGTGTGTGTGTGTGGGTGTGTGTGAGTCTGTGTGTGTGTGACTGTGTGTGTGTGTATGAGGGTGCGTGTGTGTGTGTATCTACACACGGTGTGTGTGTGTGTGTGTAGCAGTGTGACTGTGTGTGACTGTATGAGTCTGTGTGTGACTGTGTGTGACTGTGTGTGACTGTGTGTGTGCGTGTTGCCGTGCGGTTGCTAGGGTTCTGGAGTTTTGCCGCGTGAGATTCTACGTCGACCAGCACCAAGTGGTGCAGCAGCTGATCGGCGCCACCACCTACGACGCTGCAGACCTCACCGTGTTCACGCAGACGCCCCAATTCGCGCTGCTCGCCCTCGCTGAGCTGCTAGCCAGCGTGGCTGGTGAGCAGCTCACCCACTCGCTCACCCACTCGCTCACCCACTCGCTCACCCACTCGTTCACTCACTCGCTCACTCGTCCGCTCGCTCGCTCGCTCGCTCACTCACTCACTCACCGTGTTCACGCAGACGCCCCAATTCGCACTGCTCGCCCTCGCTGAGCTGCTAGCCAGCGTGGCTGGTGAGGAGATAACCCGCTCACCCAGTCGCTCACCCACTCGCTCACCCGCTCGCTCACTCGTTCGCTCGCTCGCTCGCTCACTCACTCACTCACCGTGTTCACGCAGACGCCCCAATTCGCGCTGCTCGCCCTCGTTGAGCTGCTAGCCAGCGTGGCTGGTGAGGAGATCACCCGCTCACCCAGTCGCTCACTCGCCCGCTCGCTCGCTCGCTCACTCGCTCGCTCACTCGCTCACTCACTCGCTCGCTCGCTCGCTCACCCACTCGCTCACCCACTCGCTCACTCGCCTGCTCGCTCGCTCACTCGCTCACTCACTCGCTCGCTCGCTCGCTCACTCACTCGCTCGCTCACTCGCTCAATCACTCGCTCGCTCACTCGCTCACTCACTCGCTCGCTCACTCGCTCACCCACTCGCTCACCCACTCGCTCACTCGCCTGCTCGCTCGCTCGCTCACTCGCTCACTCACTCGCTCACCCACTCGCTCACTCACCCACTCGCTCACCCACTCGCTCACCCACTCGCTCACTCACCCGCTCGCTCGCTCGCTCACTCGCTCACTCACTCACTCGCTCACTCACTCACCGTGTTCACGCAGACGCCCCAATTCGCACTGCTCGCCCTCGCTGAGCTGCTAGCCAGCGTGGCTGGTGAGGAGATCACTCACTCCCTCACCCACTCGCTCACCCACTCACATCACTCACCCACTCACCCACTCACTCACCCACCCACTCACCCACTCGCTCACCCACTCGCTCACCCACTCGCTCACCCACTCACCCACTCACTCACTCACCCACTCGCTCACCCACTCGCTCACCCACTCGCTCACCCACTCGCTCACCACTCACTCACTCACCCACTCACCCACTCCACTCACACCACCACCCACTCCTCACCCACTCGCTCACCCACTCGCTCACCACTCGCTCACCCACTCACTCACCACCCACTCACCCACTCACTCACTCACCCACTCACCCACTCGCTCACCCACTCGCTCACCCCACTCACTCACTCACCACTCACCACTCACCCACCCACCCCACCCACCACTCACCCACCCACCCACTCACTCACCCACCCACTCACCCACCCACCCACCCACCCACCCACCCACTCACTCACTCACCCACCCACCCACTCACTCACTCACCCACCCCCTCCCCACCCACCCCCCACTCACCCACTCACCCACCCACTCACTCACTCACCCCCACCCACCCACTCACCCACCCACCCACCCACTCACCACCCACCACTCACTCACTCACCCACCCACTCACCCACCCACCCACCCACCCACCACCCACTCACTCACCCACCCACTCACCCCCACCCACTCACCCACCCACCCACTCACCCACCACCCACCCACTCACCCACCCACTCACTCACCCACCCACTCACCCACCACCCACCCACCCACTCACCCCACCCACCCACTCACCCACCCCACCCACTCACTCACTCACTCCCCACCCACCCACCACCACCCCCACTCACCCACCCCCACCCACCCACCCACCCACCCACCACCCACCCACCCCACCACCCACCCACTCACCCACCCACTCACCCCCACACCACCCACCCACCCCACCCACCCACCCACCCACCCACTCCACACCACCCACCCACCCACCCACTCACCCACCCACTCACCCACTCCCCACCCCACCACCCACCCACCCACCCACCCACTCACCACTCACCACCCACCCCCCACCCACTCACCCACCCACCCACTCACCCACCCACCACCACCCACCCACCCACTCACTCACCACACACTCACTCACCCCCACCCACCCACCCACCCACCTCACCCCACCCACCCACCCACCCACTCACTCACCACTCACCCACCCACCCACTCACCACCCACCCACCCACTCACACACCACCCCACCCACCCACTCACCCACTCACCACTCACCCACCCACTCACCCCACTCACCCTCTCCACCCACCCACCACCACCCACCCACCCACCACTCACCCACCCACCCCACCACCCACTCACCACCCACCCACCCACTCACCACCCCCCACCACCACCCACCCACCCACCACCCACTCACCCACCACCCACTCACCCACCCACCACCCACCCACTCACCCACTCACCCACCCACTCACCCACCCACTCCCCACCCACCCACCACCCACCCACTCACCCACCACCCACCCACTCACCACTCACTCACCCACCCACCCACCCACCCACCACCCACCACTCACCCACCCACCCCACCCACCACCACTCACTCCACCCACCCACCCACCCACCCACCCACCCACCCACCCACTCACCACCCACTCACTCACTCACACACTCACTCACCCACTCACCCACTCACCCACCCACCCACCCACTCACTCACTCACTCACCCACCACCCACTCACCACCCACTCACTCACTCACACACCACCCACCCACCCACTCACCCACCCACTCACCCACTCACCCACCCACACCCCTCTTTCTCACCCACCCACCCACTCCACTCACTCACACCCACCCACTCACCCACTCACCCACCCACCCACTCACCCACCACCACTCACCACCACCCACCCACCCACTCACTCACCCACCCACCCACCCACCCACTCACCACCCACTCACTCACTCACTCACCCACTCACCCACCCACCCACCCACTCACTCACTCACCCACCCACCCACCCACCCACTCACCCACCCACTCACCCACCCACTCACCCACCCACCCACTCACTCACTCACCCACCCACCCACTCACCACCCACTCACTCACTCACACACTCACCCACCCACCCACTCACCCACCCACTCACCCACTCACCCACCCACTCACCCACTCACCCACCCACTCACCCACCCACTCACCCACTCACCCTCTTTCTCACCCACCCACCCACTCACTCACTCACCCACTCACCCACTTACTCACCCACCCACTCACCCACTCACCTACCCACCCACTCACCCACCCACTCACTCACCCACCCACCCACTCACTCACCCACCCACCCACCCACCCACCCACTCACCACCCACTCACTCACTCACTCACCACTCACCCACCCACCCACTCACTCACCCACCCACCCACCCACTCACCCACCCACTCACCCACCCACTCACCCACCCACCCACTCACTCACTCACTCACCCACCCACCCACTCACCACCCACTCACTCACTCACACACTCACCCACCCACCCACTCACCCACCCACTCACCCACTCACCCACCCACTCACCCACTCACCCACCCACTCACCCACCCACTCACCCACTCACCCTCTCTCTCACCCACTCACCCACCCACCCACTCACCCTCTCACCCACCCACCCACCCACCCACTCACCCACCCACCCACCCACTCACCCACCCACCCACCCACTCACCCACTCACCCACCCACCCACTCACCCACCCACTCACCCCACTCACCCAACCATCCACCCACACACCCACCCACCCACCCACTCACACACCCACCCACTCACCCACTCACCCACCCACTCACCCACTCACCCACCCACTCACCCACCCACCCACTCACCCACTCACCCACCCACCCACCCACTCACCCTCTCACCCACCCACCCACCCACTCACCCACTCACCCTCTCTCTCACCCACTCACCCACCCACCCACTCACCCTCCCACCCACCCACCCACCCACTCACCCACCCACCCACCCACCCACTCACCCACCCACCCACTCACCCTCTCACCCTCTCATCCGCCCAGGCCTGGAGTGGGCCTACTCCCAGGCCCCGCCTCGCCTGAGAGCCTCAGTCATGGGCCTCTTCCTGATGGCCTCCGGCCTGGGCTCCCTGCTGGGGTCAGGCCTCCTGCAGGCCGCTGTGGCCGCCGGCTGGCTGAGTCCTCACCACCTGGGTGAGGCCCGCTCACCACACAGACAAAGCTCCCCCAGGTAGCCCTCTAACTGGGCTGTAGGAGGGGCAAGTGGCTGTCACTAGACTGCCAGAGGTAGCCCTCTAGCAGGGCTGTAGGGGCAAGTGGCTGTCACACACAGACAAAGCTCCCCCAGGTAGACCTCTAGCAGGCCTGTAGGGGCAAGTGTCTGTCACACACAGGCAAAGCTCCCCCAGGTAGCCTCTAGCAGGCCGCTGTAGGGGCAAGTGGCTGTCACTAGACTGCCCCAGGTAGCCCTCTAGCAGGCCTGTAGGGGCAAGTGTCTGTCACACACAGGCAAAGCTCCCCCAGGTAGCCCTCTGGCAGAGCTGTAGGGGCAAGTGGCTGTCACACACAGACACAGGCAAAGCTCCCCCAGGTAGCCTCTAGTAGGTCTGTAGGGGCAAGTGGATGTCACACACAGACACAGGCAAAGCTCCCCCAGGTAGCCTCTAGCAGAGCTGTAGGGGCAAGTGGCTGTCACACACAGACACAGGCAAAGCTCCCCCAGGTAGCCTCTAGTAGGTCTGTAGGGGCAAGTGGATGTCACACACAGACACAGGCAAAGCTCCCCCAGGTAGCCTCTAGCAGAGCTGTAGGGGCAAGTGGCTGTCACACACAGACAAAGCTCCCCCAGGTAGCCTCCTTCAGGGCTGTAGGGGCAAGTGGCTGTCACACACAGACAAAGTTCCCCCAGGTAGCCTCTAGCAGGGCTGTAGGGGCAAGTGGCTGTCACACACAGACAAAGCTCCCCCAGGTAGCCTTCTTCAGGGCTGTGTGTGTGTCTGTGTGTGCTCTGTGTGTGTGTCTGTGTGTCTCTGTGTGTGTGTGTCTGTGTGTGTCTGCGTATGTCTGTGTGTGTGTCTGTGTGTGTCTGTGTGTGTGTGTCTGTGTGTGTGTGTCTGTCTGTGTGTGTCTGTGTGCGTGTCTGTGTGTGTGTGTGTCTGCGTGTGTCTGTGTGTGTCTGTGTGTGTGTCTCTGTGTGTGTGTGTGTGTCTGTGTGTGTGTCTGTGTGTGTGTCTGTGTGTGTGTGTGTGTGTGTCTGTGTGTGTGTCTGTGTGTGTGTGTCTGTGTATGTGTGTGTGTCTGTGTGTGTCTCTGTGTGTCTGTGTGTGTCTGTGTGTGTCTGTGTGTGTCTCTGTGTGTCTCTGTGTGTGTGTGTCTGTGTGTGTGTGTGTGTGTCTCTGTGTGTCTCTGTGTGTGTCTGTGTGTGTCTGTGTGTGTGTCTGTGTGCGTGTGTCTGCGTGTGTCTGCGTGTGTCTGTGTGTGTCTGTGTGTGTGTATGTGTGTGTCTGTGTGTGTGTGTGTCTGTGTGTGCTCTGTGTGTGTGTCTGTGTGTGTCTGTGTGTGTGTCTGTGTGTGTGTGTGTCTCTGTGTGTGTGTGTGTCTGTGTGTGTCTCTGTGTGTCTGTGTGTGTCTGTGTGTGTCTGTGTGTGTCTCTGTGTGTCTCTGTGTGTCTGCGTGTGTCTGTGTGCGTGTGTGTGTGTGTCTCTGTGTGTGTGTGTGTCTGTGTGTGTGTGTGTTTGTGTGTGTCTGTGTGTGTGTCTGTGTGTGTCTGTGTGTGTGTGTCTGTGTGTGTCTGTGTGTGTGTGTCTGTGTGTGTCTGTGTGTGTCTGTGTGTGTCTGTGCGTGTCTGTGTGTGTGTCTCTGTGTGTCTCTGTGTGTGTGTCTGTGTGTCTGTGTGTGTCTGTGTCTGTGTGTGTGTGTCTGTGTGTGTGTGTGTCTGTGTGCGTGTCTGTGTGTGTCTGTGTGTGTGTGTCTGTGTGTGTGTGTGTCTGTGTGTGCTCTGTGTGTGTGTCTGTGTGTGTCTGTGTGTGTGTCTGTGTGTGTGTGTGTCTCTGTGTGTGTGTGTGTCTGTGTGTGTCTCTGTGTGTCTGTGTGTGTCTGTGTGTGTCTGTGTGTGTCTCTGTGTGTCTCTGTGTGTCTGCGTGTGTCTGTGTGCGTGTGTGTGTGTGTCTCTGTGTGTGTGTGTGTCTGTGTGTGTGTGTGTTTGTGTGTGTCTGTGTGTGTGTCTGTGTGTGTCTGTGTGTGTGTGTCTGTGTGTGTCTGTGTGTGTGTGTCTGTGTGTGTCTGTGTGTGTCTGTGTGTGTCTGTGCGTGTCTGTGTGTGTGTCTCTGTGTGTCTCTGTGTGTGTGTCTGTGTGTGTCTGTGCGTGTCTGTGTGTGTCTCTGTGTGTGTGTGTGTCTGTGTGTCTGTGTGTGTGTGTGTGTGTCTGTGTGTGTGTCTGTGTGTGTCTGTGTCTGTGTGTGTGTGTGTCTGTGCGTGTCTGTGTGTGTGTCTCTGTGTGTAGGCAACATCAACGAGTGCCGCCTGCATCTCTACTTCTTCACGCTGGCGGCTGTGCAGGCCGCCACGCTGGTCGCCTTCTCTCTGCTCATCGTGCGCCCACACGCACGGCGCAAGAGGGCCGCGCTGGCGGCGAGGGGGGGGGGCTGGGGGGGAGGGGGGGGCTGGGGGAGGAGGGGGGGGGGCTGGGGGGGGAGGGGGGGCTGGGGGGGGAGGGGGGGGGGCTGGCGGCGAGGGGGGGGGCTGGGGGGGGAGGGGGGGGCTGGGGGGGAGGGGGGGGGCTGGGGGGGTGGGGCTGGGGAGGAGGGGGGGGGCTGGGGGGGGAGGGGGGGGGGCTGGGGGGGGAGGGGGGGGGCTGGGGGGGGGGGCTGGCGGCGAGGGGGGGAGGGGGGGGGCTGGGGAGGAGGGGGGGGGCTGGGGGGGAGGGGGGGGGCTGGGGGGGAGGGGGGGGGCTGGGGGGGGAGGGGGGGGGCTGGGGGGGGAGGGGGGGTCAGAAACTCGGAGTAGGGTCGTCCCCACCATGTGAGCGCGTGTGAGTGTGTGTGTGTGTGTCAGCGTGTGAGTGGGTGTATCTGTGTGTGTGTCTGTGTGTGTCAGCGCGTGTGTGTGTGAGTGTGTGTCAGCGTGTGAGTGTGTGTATCTGTGTGTGTGTCTGTGTGTGTCAGCGCGTGTGTGTGTGTGTGTGTGTGTCAGCGTGTGAGTGTGTGTATCTGTGTGTGTGTCTGTGTGTGTCAGCGCGTGTGTGTGTGAGTGTGTGTGTGAGTGTGTGTGTGTGTCAGCGTGTGTGAGTGTGTGAGTGTGTGTGTGAGTGTGTGTGTGTCAGCGTGTGTGAGTGTGTGTGAGTGTGTGTGTGTCTGTGTGTGTCAGTGCGTGTGTGTGTGTGTGTGAGTGTGTGTGTGTGAGTGTGTGTGTGTGTCAGCGTGTGTGTGTGTCTGCGTGTGTGTGCGTGTGTGTGTGAGTTTGTGAGTGTGTGAGTGAGTGTGTGTGTGTCTGTGTGTGTGTGTATGTATCTGTGTGTGTGTGTGTGTGTATGTATCTGTGTGTGTGTCTGTGTGTGTGTGTGTCTGTGTGTGTGTGTGTCTGTGTGTGTGTGTGTATGTATCTGTGTGTGTGTGGGGAGTGGTGGGTGTAGTGGTCGGCGCTACGCTGCGCTACGAACCCGGCGACCCGAGTTCGATTCCCGCTCACTGCCACCAACACCATCACCTGCGATGACGATTCTCTGAACCGGTCCTGGGCCTCCCCTAGGTCGACTCAGCCTCAAATGAGTTACCTGGTGTAGCGGTGGTGGTGTAGTGAACATCGCTAGCACTGGGGAGACAAAGGCGGCCGGGCGTGGTGCTGGCCACCCACCCCCTCTATGTGTGCCACAGTGCCGGTAGCCTTCATAGGCAGCGCTACTCGCTACGTATAGCACTTGCCCCTACAGCCTGTTCGAGGCTACACGGGGGATCTTTGTCTGTGTGTGTAGGTACTGCTACTCGCTACTAACAGCACTTGCCCCTACAGCCTGTTACAGGCTACACGGGGGACCTTTGTCTGTGTGTGTGTGTGTGATCGTTGGACACTAACTCATTCACCCGCTCACCCCTCACCCACTCACCTACCCACTCACCCCCTCACCCCCTCACTCACCCCATCACTCAGTCACCCACTCACTCACCCACCCACCTACCCACTCACCCACTTATTCACCCACCCACTCACCTTTCACCCACCCACTCACTCACTCACCCACCCACTCACTCACCCACCCACTCACTCACTCACCCACCCACCCACTCACCCACCCACTCACCCACTCACTCACCCACCCTTCACCCACTCATCCACTCACTCACCTACCCACATACCCACTCACCCACTTTTCACCCACCCACTCACCCAGTAACCAACTCACCCACTCACCAACTCACCCACTCACCCACCCACTCACCCACTCATCAACTCACTCACCCATGCACCCACTCACTCACCCATTCACCCACCCACCCACTCACCTTTCACCCACCCACCCACTCACTCACCCACCCACTCACTCACTCACCCACCCACCCACCCACTCACTCACTCACCCACCCACTCACCCACTCACTCACCCACCCTTCACCCACTCATCCACTCACTCACCTACCCACATACCCACTCACCCACTTTTCACCCACTCACTCACCCAGTAACCAACTCACCCACTCACCAACTCACCCACTCACCCACCCACTCACCCACTCATCAACTCACTCACCCATGCACCCACTCACTCACCCATTCACCCACCCACCCACTTCACCTTTTCACCCACCCACCCACTCACTCACCCACCCACCCACTCTACTCACACTCACCCACCCACCCACTCACTCACTCACTCACCCACCCACGTCACCCACTCACTCACCCACCCTTCACACCACTCATCCACTCACTCACCTACCCACATACCCACTCACCCACTTTTCACCCACTCACTCACCCAGTAACCAACTCACCCACTCACCAACTCACCCACTCACCACCCACTCCACCACTCTCCCACTCATCAACTCACTCGACCCATGCACCCACTCACTCACCCATTCACCCACTCACCCACCCACTCACCCACCAGCCACTCACTCACCCACCCACCCACCAACTCACTCACCCACACATTAAACCCACTCACTCACCTATCCACTCAGTCACCCATCCACCCACTCACCCACCCACCCACCAACTCACTCACCCACACATTAACCCACTCACTCACCTATCCACTCAGTCACCCATCCACTCACTCACCCACACATTAACCCACTCACTCACCTATCCACTCAGTCACACCACCAACTCACTCACCCACACACTCACCCACCCACTCACACCACTCACTCACTCACTCACCCACCCACTCACCCACCCACCCACCAACTCACTCACCACACATTAACCCACTCACTCACCTATCCACTCAGTCACCCACCCAACTCACTCACCCACCCACTCACCCACTCACTCACTCACTCACCCACCCACCCACCAACTCACTCACCCACCCACTCACCCACCCACTCACCCACTCACTCACTCACACCACCCACTCACCCACCCACCCACCCACCAACTCACTCACCCACACATTAACCCACTCACTCACCTATCCACTCAGTCCACCCATCGTTGGACACTAACTCATTCACCCGCTCACCCCTCACCCACTCACCTACCCACTCACCCCCTCACCCCCTCACTCACCCATCACTCAGTCACCCACTCACTCACCCACCCACCTACCCCACTCACCCACGTATTCACCCACCCACTCACCTTTCACCCACCCACTCACCCACCCACTCACTCACCCACCCACCCACTCACCCACTCACCCACCCACTCACCCACTCACTCACCCACCCTTCACCCCACTCATCCACTCACTCACCTACCCACATACCCACTCACCCACTTTTCACCCACCCACTCACCCAGTAACCAACTCACCCACTCACCAACTCACCCACTCACCCACCACTCACCCACTCATCAACTCACTCACCCATGCACCCACTCACTCACCCATTCACCCACTCACCCACCCACTCACCCACCAGCCACTCACCAGCTCACTCACTCACTCACCCATTCACCCACTCACCAATTCACCCACTCACCCACCCACCAACTCACTCACCCACACATTAACCCACTCACTCACCTATCCACTCAGTCACCCATCCACTCACTCACCCACTCACCCACCCACCCACCAACTCACTCACCCACACATTAACCCACTCACTCACCTATCCACTCAGTCACCCATCGTTTGGACACCTAAACTCATTCACCCGCTCACCCCTCACCCACTCACCTACCCACTCACCCCCTCACCCCCCCTCACTCACCCCATCACTCAGTCACCCACTCACTCACCCACCCACCTACCCACTCACCCACGTATTCACCCACCCACTCACCTTTCACCCACCCACTCACCCACCCACTCACTCACCCACCCACCCACTCACTCACTCACTCACCCACTCACCCACCCACTCACCCACTCACTCACCCACCCTTCACCCACTCATCCACTCACTCACCTACCCACATACCCACTCACCCACTTTTCACCCACCCACTCACCCAGTAACCAACTCACCCACTCACCAACTCACCCACTCACCCACCCACTCACCCACTCATCAACTCACTCACCCATGCACCCACTCACTCACCCATTCACCCACTCACCCACCCACTCACCCACCAGCCACTCACCAGCTCACTCACTCACTCACCCATTCACCCACTCACCAATTCACCCACTCACCCACCCACCAACTCACTCACCCACACATTAACCCACTCACTCACCTATCCACTCAGTCACCCATCCACTCACTCACCCACTCACCCACCCACCAACTCACTCACCCACACATTAACCCACTCACTCACCTATCCACTCAGTCACCCATCCACTCACTCACCCACTCACCCACCCACCCACCAACTCACTCA
Organism: Lampetra fluviatilis; assembly: GCF_964198595.1. NCBI lineage: Eukaryota > Metazoa > Chordata > Hyperoartia > Petromyzontiformes > Petromyzontidae > Lampetra > Lampetra fluviatilis. The sequence continues at coordinate 72,944 of NW_027621529.1, read as the reverse complement.
CCCACACATTAACCCACTCACTCACCTATCCACTCAGTCACCCATCGTTGGACACTAACTCATTCACCCGCTCACCCCTCACCCACTCACCTACCCACTCACCCCCTCACCCCCTCACTCACCCCATCACTCAGTCACCCACTCACTCACCCACCCACCTATCCACTCACCCACTTATTCACCCACCCACTCACCTTTCACCCACCCACTCACCCACCCACTCACCCACCCACTCACTCACCCACCCACCCACCCACTCACTCACTCACCCACTCACTCACCCACCCTTCACCCACTCATCCACTCACTCACCTACCCACATACCCACTCACCCACTTTTCACCCACCCACTCACCCAGTAACCAACTCACCCACTCACCAACTCACCCACTCACCCACCCACTCACCCACTCATCAACTCACTCACCCATGCACCCACTCACTCACCCATTCACCCACCCACCAACTCACTCACCCACCAGCCACTCACCAGCTCACTCACTCACTCACCAATTCACCCACTCACCCACCCACCCACCAACTCACTCACCCACACATTAACCCACTCACTCACCTATCCACTCAGTCACCCATCGTTGGACACTAACTCATTCACCCGCTCACCCCTCACCCACTCACCTACCCACTCACCCCCTCACCCCCTCACTCACCCCATCACTCACCCCATCACTCAGTCACCCACTCACTCACCCACCCACCTACCCACTCACCCACTTATTCACCCACCCACTCACCTTTCACCCACCCACTCACTCACCCACCCACTCACTCACCCACCCACTCACTCACCCACCCACTCACCCACCCACCCACCCACTCACCCACCCACTCACCCACCCACCCACCAACTCACTCACCCACACATTAACCCACTCACTCACCTATCCACTCAGTCACCCATCCACTCACTCACCCACTCACCCACCCACCCACCCACTCACCCACCCACCCACTCACCCAACCTGCTTAGCTTGCCAGAATAAAGGCAATATGCAATCCAGATTGCCATAATTTAACACGTTTTAAAGATTATATATTGCATATATAATCATACGAATTGTACATTTGTGTAAATTAACCATTTGTTTTCACTCTAACACGAGACTGTTTGTTGATAAATATTAATACGTTCCAAACTTCGTCTTGGTCAGTGAGTAACTGTTGAGTGAGTGGTTGGGTGGGTGGGTGAGTGAGTGAATGGATGGGTGAGTGAATGAATGAGTGAATGGATGGGTGAGTGAATGGATGGGTGAGTGAATGAATGAGTGAATGGATGGGTGAGTGAATGAGTGAATGGATGGTTCGGTGCGTGACTGGGTGGTTGGATGGGTGAGTGAATAAGTGAGTGAATGGCTCCCTCCCATAGGGTTCAGTGTTAAAACACTGAGGCTCACAGAGCCAGACTGAAGCTCCCACTCCCATAGAGTTCAGTGTTAATCACTGAGGCTCACAGAGCCAGACTAAGGCTCCCTCTCCCATAGGGTTCAGTGTTAAACACTGAGGCTCACAGAGCCAGACTAAGGCTCCCTCTCCCATAGGGTTCAGTGTTAATCACTGAGGCTCACAGAGCCAGACTAAGGCTCCCACTCCCATAGGGTTCAGTGTTAAACACTGAGGCTCACAGAGCCAGACTGTGACAACCACTTGCCCCTAGAGCCATGCTAGAGGCTACCCGGGGGAGCTTTGTGACAGCCACTTGCCCCTACAGCCCTGATAGAGGCCACCTGGGGGAGCTTTGTCTGTATGTGACAGCCACTTGCCCCTACAGCCCTGCTAGAGGCTACCTGGGGGAGCTTTGTCTGTGTGTGACAGCCACTTGCCCCTACAGCCCTGCTAGAGGCTACCTGGGGGAACTTTGCGTGTGAGAGCCACTTGCCCCTACAGCCCTGCTAGAGGCTACCCGGGGCAGCTTTGTCTGTGTGTGACAGCCACTTGCCCCTACAGCCCTGCTAGAGGGCTACCTGGGAGAGCTTTGTCTGTGTGTGACAGCCACTTGTCCCTACAGCCCTGCTAGAGGGCTACCTGGGGGAGCTTTGTCTGTGTGTGACAGCCACTTGCCCCTACAGCCCTGCTAGAGGCTACCCGGGGCAGCTTTGTCTGTGTGTGACAGCCACTTGCCCCTACAGCCCTGCTAGAGGCTACCCGGGGCAGCTTTGTCTGTGTGTGACAGCCACTTTCCCCTACAGCCCTGCTAGAGGGCTACCTGGGGGAGCTGTGTCTGTGTGTGACAGCCACTTGTCCCTACAGCCCTGCTAGAGGGCTACCTGGGGGAGCTTTGTCTGTGTGTGACAGCCACTTGCCCCTACAGCCCTGCTAGAGGGCTACCTGGGGCAGCTTTGTCTGTGTGTGACAGCCACTTGCCCTTTACAGCCCTGCTAGAGGCTACCCGGGGCAGCTTTGTCTGTGTGTGACAGCCACTTGCCCCTACAGCCCTGCTAGAGGCTACCCGGGGCAGCTTTGTCTGTGTGTGACAGCCACTTGCCCCCAGAGCTCTGCTAGAGGCTACCTGGGGGAGCTTTGTATGCGTGTGACAGCCACTTGCCCCTTACAGCCCTGCTAGAGGCTACCTGGGGGAACTTTGTCTGCGTGTGAGAGCCACTTGCCCCTACAGCCCTGCTAGAGGCTACCTGGGGAGCTTTGTATGTGTGTAACAGCCACTTTCCCCCAGAGCTCTGCTAGAGGGCTACCTGGGGGAGCTTTGTATGTGTGTAACAGCCACTTGCCCCTTACAGCGCTGGCTAGAGGCTACCTGGGCCAAACGGGGAACCTTTGTCTTTGCGGCTGATGGAATGTGTCAAATAAATAAATAAAAAGTTACGTGCTGATACGGATAGAGACATTCATAACGTGTATATAATTTAGTTATTTGTCATGAAAAATAACTAAGTAAATGAAAAATAACTAAATATAGTTATTAATAAAGGAAAAATAACTAAATGCAATCGAAACGTCGTGAGAATTTTATCGTTTTTTTATTTTTTTTATTTTATAAAACCACAGCAATAAAATTTGCCGTGTTTTTTTTTCACACCTCATGATGATGATTGCTTGTGTTGCAATCGAAACGTCGTGAGAATTTTACCGTTTTTTTTTATTTTATAAAACCACAGCAATAAAATTTGCCGTGTTTTTTTCCACACCTGATGATGATTGCTTGTGTTGCAATCGAAACGTCGTGAGAATTTTACCGTTTTTTTATTTCTTATTATTTTTTTTATTTCCCTTCTACGTGATGACTTTACCGAAAGAACCAAGAAGATGAATCCCTGCAGTCCACGAAAGCTTTTAAATCAAAACTCACCACTTTCTCATTGAACCCCCCCCCCTCTCTTCATCACTAATTGCGAATGGTACAGTCCGGGTGGGTTTATAAAGGGGGCGGCCATTTCACGCCCCACTCCGGGGGGTGGATTTGGGAGATGGGGGCGGGGCGATAGGGGGCGTGGCTATGGGGGCGTGGCTACGGGGGCGTGGCTACGGGGCGTGGCTATGGGGGCGTGGCTATGGGGGCGTGGCTATGGGGGCGTGGCTACGGGGGCGTGGCTATAGGGGCGTGGCTATAGGGGGCGGGGCTATGGGGTGGGTGGGGGTGGAGGAAGGGGGAGCTTGGGGAGAGGTGGGGGATGAGGAGGAGAGGGGGCGTTGCATGACGTCACCGCGGGTGGTTAGGGCGTGACGTCACTGCGAGCGTGTTCACGTGGTGCGCGCGTGACGTCATCGCCGCTACCGGGCGGCCATCTTACGTAGGGGGGGGGGTTGCCTCGTGAGGTCTTCCACAATGACAATTATCAAAGTTCACAAAGGAAGGCAAAAGTTTTAATAATTATAATAATTAAGCTGCTACGATTTCTTTTTCTTACAATGTTTTATCTAGGAGCAGACAATGAACAACTTATTCAAAATGTTTGGTATTTTCCCACTAAAATGTGTTGATTTAATTCAAGTTCTGCTATTTAAAGAGGAGAGGGGGGGAGACACCCGTGACGTCATCCACAATGACAATTATGACAGTTCACAAAGGAAGGAAAAATATTTAATAATTATAATATTTAAGCTGCTACGATTTCTTTTTCTTACAATGTTTTATCTAGGAGCAGACAATGAACAACTTATTCAAAATGTTTGGTATTTTCCCACTAAAATGTGTTGACTTAATTCAACTTTTGCTATTTAAAGAGGACATGGGGGGGGGGGGGGAGAGACACCCGTGACGTCATCCACAATAAGAATTATCATTAACGAGTTCACTAAAAGTTATCAATATTTATAATAATTAACAATGATATTATTTATTTTAACACATTTTTGTATCTACGATCAGACACTTAACGATTTACTCCAAACTATTTGCTAATTTTCCCACTAAAATGTGTTCATTTTAGTCAACTTTGCTATTTAAAAAGTGTCAGAGACTGGGAGGGGACACCGCGTGAAGTCATCCACGATGATAAAATAATTCTCATTAACGATCTTCTTGGTTCTTTCGGTAAAGTCACGTAGAAGGGAAGTAATAAAATAATAAAAAATAATATTATTTTATTATGATATAATAGTATTTTATTACATTATTTTATTATGTTTTATTTTTATTATTTTTATTATTTTATTATTTCTCTTCTACGTGATGACTTTACCGAAAGAACCAAGAAGATGAATCCCTGCAGTCACGAAAGCTTTAAATCGATATCATTAACGAGTTCATGAAAGATGTCAAAAAATGTGTCAATAAATAGAATAATCATCCGGATCTGATATTCATATAATTTGTATCAACGATCAGACAATTAATAACTACAAAAAAATTAACCCGTAAAAACAAAGTGTTTCACTCTAAATCCTTTATATGCGTGGCGGCTAGAGTCCTCTCGTCCTCTGGCTTGAGATGGCTGCCACCTATGGGTCAGATGATTGCATCGCACCATTAAGCATTTGGTAATTAAATATAATATTTTTGTCCTAAAAAGTGTAAAATTTTGGGGAAAAAAATTCACGAACATAAATTGTCACGCACAACGAGTCTGTGTGCAAAATGTCAGCTCGATTGGATCACGGGAAGTGGGTTAAAACGACCGAAAGATTTGCACGGTCCTAAGCAAGCAAGCGAGCGAACTTAATATAAAGGATTTTAAAAAATCGGTATTTTCCCACTAAAATGCGTCGACGATTTTGACATCGTGACGTGATCCACATTGAGAATTATCAGGAACGAGTTCACAAAGGATGAGACATCTTCTTGGTTATTTCGGTAAAGTCACGTAGAAGGGAAATAATAAAATAATATAAATATAAAACAATTGTTTTACATTTATAATAAAAATATATATGTAGATTATTTTATTATAAAATAATAAAGAAATAAAACTATTGTATTTTTTTAAAATCATTATTGTATTATTATTTTATTATTAAATAATAAAAATAAACATAATAAAATACAATTGTATTTTTAAAATACAATTGTATTTTTAAAATACAATTGTATTTTTAAAATACAATTGTATTTTTAAAATACAATTGTATTTTATTGTTATATTTTTATTCATTTATTATCTCCCTTCTACGCGACTTTACCGAAAGAACCAAGAAGATGAATCCCTGCAGTCACGAAAGCTTTAAATCGAAATTTTACAGAAAGAACCAAGAACACACAACATTACACATTAGTAACTAATTCTGCGTTTTGTTCACGTGACAAATCTCTCACTAATTGGCTGCGTCAGGTGGTGGAGGGTTACGACACAACATTTATACTAACCCCAAATTTAAAAAAAAACTTTCATTATCCCATAAAAGTTTTAACATTTCATTGAATCTCCCCACCTTACCCCTTACAAACATGGCGCCGACTGCTGCGGTGACGTCACATAATTTTTTCAAAGTGCCCACGTGACCTGAGGGGTCCGTTGGAGGGTGGGTGTCGCGGGGGGGGGGGGCTACGTGGGGGGGGGGTGGGAAGGGAGACGGGGTGTGGGTGGGGGGAGGGGTTTGGGGGGAATTGAGGGGGGAGGGGTTTCGAGGGTTGAGGGGGTGGGGGCTTGGGGGGTGGAGGAGTTTAGGGGGTGGGGGAAGTGGTTTGGGGGTGGGGGGGAGGGGTTTGGAGACAGGGGGAGGGGCTTAGGGCAGAAGGAGGGGCTTAGGGAGGGGTTTGGAGGCAGCGGGAGGAGCTTAGGGAGGGGTTTGGAGGCAGGGGGAGGAGCTTAGGGAGGGGGTTGAGGGCAGTGGGAGGAGCTTAGGGAGGGGTTTGGGGACAGGGGGAGGGGCTTAGGGAGGGGTTTGGGGGCAAGGGGAGGGGCTTAGGGAGGGGTTTGGGGACAGGGGGAGGGGCTTAGGGATGGGTTTGGGGTGGGGGGGGAGGGGTTTGGGGGTGGGGGAAGGGGTTTGGAGGTGGGGGGAGGGGTTTGGGGTGGGGGGGGAGGGGTTTGGAGGACAGGGGGAGGGGTTCGGGGGAGGGGTTTGGAGGTAGGGGGAGGGGTTTGGGGGTGGGGGGGAAGTGGTTTGGGGGTGGGGGGGGGAGGGGTTTGGAGGCAGTGGGAGGAGCTTAGGGAGGGATTTGAGGGCAGTGGGAGGAGCTTATGGTCGAGGGGGAGGAGTCTATAGTCAAGGGGGAGGGGTTCGGGGGGGGGGAGGGGTGTGCGAGGGGGAGGGGTGAGAGTGGGGGGGCTCCGTAAGATGGCGGACGGGGGAGGTGGTGGAATGGGGTAACCGTAGTGCTAGTCGTGCTTTGAGGGGTAAACAACAACACAACACACAACAACAACAACAACCACCACCACCCCCCAACACACATTTTTTTCGTGATTTTTATTCGAACACTTGAGGTGGAGAGGGGAGGGAGGGAGGGGAGAGGGCGCCGATTGTGGTTCGGCCCTCATCCTGAGGCGAGGGAAATTTTCGCGCGCGAATTTTCGTCGTCGTCGTCGTTATTGTTGTTGTTGTTGAGCCCTTTCGTGGCAGGCCGCAACCGTCGGTCATACGAAGTCATTTTTGTTTTTGTTTGTTTTGTTTTATCGCTACCTACCTACATACACCGTGTCTCTATCGCTCCACTCACCTCAACAAATCATCCACCACTAACCTCCCCTCACACGATCCCCTCCCCTATCCACCACCACCAAGAACCTCACTCCCTCCCCTCCATTAAACCACCCTCACTCCCTCCCTCCCTCCCCTCCATCTCCCTCACACGAGGGCCAAGCCCCTCCTCCTCTCCCTCTCTCCCCTCCATTACCACCACCAACCACTACCACCTCCCCCAATCCCCCCTTCTCTCTTTCGCGTTCCTCTCCCATCACCACCAACACCTCCCTCGCGTCCATACCACCAACAACAACAACCCTCCCCTATCCACCATTCACTACCTCCCCTCCATCACCACCAACAACAACCCTCCCCTATCCACTACCTCACTCACACCGCCATCCCCTCTCTCCTCCCCTTACCCCTCCATCCACCACCACCAACCCTCCCCTATCCACCATTCCCCTCAAACCACCACCCTCTCTCCCCTCCATCACCACCACCGCTACACCAACCCTCCCCTATCCACCATCCCCCTCACACCACCAAAACCACCACCCTCCCCTATCCACCCTCCTCTCTCCATCACCACCACCAACCCTCCCCTACCCACCATTCACTACCTCCCCTCCATCACCACCAACACCAACCCTCCCCTACTACCCACCATCCCCCTCACACCACCACCCTCTCTCCCCTCCATCACCACCACCACCACCAACCCTCCCCTACTACCCACCATCCCCCTCACACCACCACCCTCTCACCCCTCCATCACCACCACCAACCACCACCAACCCTCCCCTACTACCCACCATCCCCCTCACACCACCACCACCACCACCCTCCTCTCTCTCCCCTCACACAACCACCACCATCCACCCTCAGCCCCCTCCTCCATTGCGTTTAACTCTTAGCGCGAAAATCGCGATTTGACCAGCGGCGGGGAAGAGAGAAGAAGAGAGACAAGAAGTCGTCTCCCGTGTGGTGGCGGGAGGAGAGAATCCACAACCACCACAACCACCACCACAACAGCAGACAACATGGAGTCTAATTGGAGTAGCTATTTGTACCAAGTAAGTACTGTGTGTGTGTCTGTGTCTCTCTGTGTGTGTCTCTGTCTCTCTCTTAGTGTCTCTGTGTGTGTATCTCTCTGAGTGTGTCTGTGTGTGTCTCTCTCTTAGTGTCTCTGTGTCTCTCTCTGAGTCTGTGTGTGTCTGTGTGTTTCTCTCTCTGAGTCTGTGTCTCTGTGTGTGTCTCTTGTGTCTGTCTCCCTCTGAGTCTGTGTCTCTCTCTGAGTCTGTGTGTGTCTCTCTGAGTCTGTGTGTGTCTCTCTGTGTCTCTCTGAGTCTGTATGTGTTTCTGCGTCTGTGTGTGTCTCTCTGTCTCTCTCTGAATCTGTGTGTCTCTCTGAGTCTGTGTGTCTCTCTGAGTCTGTGTGTGTCTCTCTGTCTCTCTCTCTCTGAGTCTGTGTGTGTCTCTCTGCGTGTGTCTGTATGTGGTTGTTACCTCTCGGCTGCACGGAGGTAATTGCTTAATAATAATAATTAGTAGAATTGTTCGTGCAATACTTATTCATTCGCGAGACATGCTGCTGCTGTTGCTGCTGAGGTATCTGCATCTCTCTCTGTGTCTCTCTCCTCAATCGCCGTGCAAAAGTTTGCTGGTGGTTGGGTGATTGTGGTTGGGTGATGGTGGTTGGGTGATGGTTGGGTGGTGATGGTGGTTGGATGATGATGGTGGTGATTGGGGTGGTGGTGGGTGGATGAGTGGTTCGTGGTGGATGCATCCCAGCAAGGAGAGAGGGGAGGGTGGTGGTTAGAGAGAGAGTGGAGTGAGTGTAGTGTGTGAGCGTCTTGCTATAATAAAACCACGTGTGCTAACATTTTAACCCACCACCACCCCCCCGCCCGGCAAGCCTTTGCTAACAACGCCACCTAAGTAACGTGTCCATCTATCTGTTCGTGAGTGATTGAATAAAGATTCACTATTGAATACCACCGATCGATACAACGTCCATCGCAGAGAGAGAGAGACGGCGAGGCAAGATGCAAGTGGCGTGTGAGAGACATTGGGAGTCAATGGCACATCAAACCAATCATCGCCCCGTTAGTGTGTGGCTTGGGTTGTTGTAGTTATTGTTGTGGTGGTGGTGATTGATATTATGGATGGTAGTGATGGTGGTGGTCGTGGTGATGATGGTGGTGGTCGTGGTGATGATGGTAGTGATGGTGGTGGTCGTGGTGATGGTAGTGATGGTGGTGGTCATAGTGATGGTGATGATGGTGGTGGTCGTGGTGATGGTAGTGATGGTGGTGGTCATAGTGATGGTGATGATGGTAGTGATGGTGGTGGTCGTGGTGATGGTAGTGATGGTGGTGGTCATAGTGATGGTGGTGGTGATGATGGTGGTGGTCGTGGTGATGATGGTAGTGATGGTGGTGGTCATGGTGATGGTGGTGGTCGTGGTGATGGTGGTGGTCATAGTGATGGTGATGATGGTAGTGATGGTGGTGGTCATGGTGATGGTAGTGATGGTGGTGGTCGTGGTGATGATGGTAGTGATGGTGATGATGGTAGATCAGGTAGTGGTGGTGATGGTAGTGGTGGTTGATGGTAGTGGTGATGATGGTAATTATTGGTAGAGATTATGATGGTGGTGGTGATTGTTAGTGATGGTGAATGATTGTATGGTGAGTGGGGAGCTCAGCATTGCTGTGGTGATGCTGGTGGTGATGGTTGTTGTGGTGATGGTTGTTGTGGTTGATGGTTCTGGTGGTGGTTGTTGTGCTGCCTAGCTCAGCACCGCGCTGCTACAAACCCCCCGCAAAGGTAGATCACCATCATCACCATCATCACCACCATCATCATCACCACCATCCTCATCACCACCATCCTCATCACCACCATCACCACCGTCATCATAACCACCATCATCACCACCACCATCATCACCACCATCATCACCACCATCATCATCACCACCGTCATCACCACCACCATCATCACCACCATCACCATCCTCATCACCACCATCACCATCCTCATCACCACCATCACCACCGTCATCATAACCACCATCACCACCACCATCACCACCACCATCATCACCATCATCATCACCATCATCATCACCATCATCATCGCCATCATCACCACCATCATCACCACCATCACCATCACCACCACCATCATCATCACCACCATCATCACCACCGCCATCATCATCACCACCATCATCACCACCGCCATCATCACCACCGTCGTCATCATCACCACCATTACCATCACCACCATTACCATCATCACCACATCATCAATCAGCGACAGCAACGAATGATCTTAACCCTGGGCACCCCTCGGGACCCCCTCCCTTTTAGGTCGACTCAGCCTCAAATGAGTAACAACAGAGTTTTTTATTTATTTTCTGGGTTAGATCGTCGCGTAAATATGTAAACGTTGTGTCGTTAAACCCCGCCACCACCCGACACGGCCACTTGAGTGACACGGGGTTTGTCGCGTCTATAGAACTTGGCCAATTCGTTACCGGTGCAGCAAATACAAGACCCGGTGTAGTGTAGTGTATAGTGTAGTGTATAGTGTAGTGTAGAGTGTGGTGTAGTGTAGATTGTAGTGTAGTGTATAGTGTAGTGTAGAGTGTAGTGTAGAGTGTGGTGTAGTGTAGATTGTAGTGTAGTGTATAGTGTAGTGTAGAGTGTAGTGTAGAGTGTATAGTGTAGTGTAGAGTGTGGTGTAGTGTAGAGTGTGGTGTAGTGTATAGTGTAGTGTATAGTGTAGTGTAGAGTGTGGTAGAGTGTATAGTAGTGTAGTGTAACATACTAATACAGCATACCGGTGTGTTGGAGAGCAAATCCACTGCAACATTTAAAAAATGTATAGTGTAGTGTATAGTAGGGTAGTGTATAGTGTAGTGTATAGTAGTGTATAGTGTAGTGTATAGTAGGGTAGTGTACAGTAGTGGATAGTAGCGAGTAGTAGTGTATAGTAGGGTAGTGTATAGTGTAGTGTAATATAGTGTATAGTAGGGTAGTGTGTATTGTATTGTAGTGTATAGTGTAGTGTATAGTAGGGTAGTGTATAGTAGGGTAGTGTATAGTGTATAGTAGCGAGTAGTAGTGTATAGTAGGGTAGTGTATAGTGTAGTATAGTGTAGTGTATAGTAGAGTAGTGTGTATGGTATTGTATTGTAGTGTATAGTGTAGTGTACAGTAGGGTAGTGTATAGTGTAGTGTATAGTAGGGTAGTGTGTATGGTATTGTATTGTAGTGTATAGTGTAGTGTACAGTAGGGTAGTGTATAGTGTAGTGTATAGTAGGGTAGTGTGTATGGTATTGTAGTGTATAGTAGGGTAGTGTATAGTAGGGTAGTGTATAGTGTAGTGTATAGTAGCGAGTAGTAGTGTATAGTAGGGTAGTGTATAGTGTAGTATAGTGTAGTGTATAGTAGGGTAGTGTGTATGGTATTGTATTGTAGTGTATAGTGTAGTGTACAGTAGGGTAGTGTATAGTGTAGTGTATAGTAGGGTAGTGTGTATGGTATTGTAGTGTATAGTAGGGTAGTGTATAGTAGGGTAGTGTATAGTGTAGTGTATAGTAGCGAGTAGTAGTGTATAGTAGGGTAGTGTATAGTGTAGTATAGTGTAGTGTATAGTAGGGTAGTGTGTATGGTATTGTAGTGTATAGTGTAGTGTACAGTAGGGTAGTGTATAGTGTAGTGTATAGTAGGGTAGTGTGTAGTGTATAGTAGGGTAGTGTATAGTGTCATGCATAGTAGTGAGTAGTGTATAGTAGCGAGTAGTAGTGAGTAGTGTATAGTAGGGTAGTGTATAGTGTAGTATAGGGTATAGTAGTGTAGTGTATAGTAGTTTGTCATGTATTCTAGTGTAGTAGGGAGTAGTGTATAGCAGAGGTGTGGACTCGAGTCATGTGACTTGGACTCGAGTCAGACTCGAGTCATGAATTTGATGACTTGCGACTCGACTTGGACTTGCATAACAATGACTTTGTCCCACCTCTGGTGTATAGTGTAGTGTATAGTGTACTATACAGCCAAAGGGGTGTGTTTGAAGAGCAAATCCACAGCATTGACAATGTTTATTTAGCACGACGTTTCCCCCGTTGCTAGTTTGGCTGTCGTGTGTTTGAACGACGCAACATTTCTCTCGCTTTCGATTTAAAGTTTTCGTGAATGCAGAGATTCATCTTCTTGGGTTCTTTCGGTAAAGTCACGTAGGACGGCTGCTTGCGTTGTGGCCGAAACGTCGTGAGAATTATTTTATTATCTTTTATTTTTTATTATTGTATTACTTCCCTTCTACGTGACGACTTTACCGAAAGAACCAAGAAGATGTCTCTCTCAATGTGAACGACGTTTATCAAACTTGATGGGTTATGACGATACCTCATGGTGGTTCGCGTAGCTTTGTTGTGGTAAATAAAGCGCTGACTGACACTTGTCCACGACGGGGGAGACAAAGGCGGCCGCGTTTTTAACCCTTGCACCCCACACAGCTGCCGGTCTTAATAGGCGCTCGCAAACAACGCACTTTGTCATAAAAACAAAACACGTGTGAGGCTACACAGTGGTTGACGATGGTCTTATATTGTTGTTGTAAAATTAGTAGATACTGGGGGTGGAGTTGCCCATTAATGTTGAACGTTTGCGCCGCTTGAGTAGAAGATGAATAGATGACGAAGACGATAATTTAAACATTTATAAGCGCGCCTTTTTTGAATATCATCGATTCGCTCGCTGGCTCGCTCGCCCGCCAAATGTACAGATTTAAAACGATAGCAAAGTTCGCGATAGAGCTCGGGGGATAAGTCGTCTTGAAACCTCGTGCATTGAAATGCGAAATGTAACGTCCAAGTTAATGTTATAACTACAATAATAAAAATAAAACAATGTGTCCATGTTAATGTCTTGTTTTGAGGCCTTGCGCGCGTACACAACAACCGACACAATCACCGCCACCCTATAACCTCACCACCGACGATAACAACAAAGTAAACGTTCGTTACGATTGTTATAAGTGTTAGGAAAGGATAAGAATGAAGGATTATGTTCTAAAATCTGCTGCTACGTTGGCGTGGCCTATTGTTAGGGGCGGTTTTAAAGCCTGACGAGCTAGGCCCGAGCCTCATCCTCACTCAGGCAACGAGAAAAAAATTTGGCGCGCAACATTTAAACAACACATTTTAGTTTTGTTAGTTCGCGCACAAGCTTTCGATTAGTTTGTAACTTGATCGATGATTTGCTAATAATTGTTTCGTATTTTTTTCTTGAGATTCGGGTAAAAATGTATTTTTTAAAATGCGTTTAGTTTTTTTTGTGAGGTTTTTCTTTGATGTAGCCCCCGCGCATGTTAAAGACGCTTAAGCTGTTATTGTTGTGTTTGTTACGAGGAGAATTTAGATTTTTGTCGCTAGTTTGGTTTGACAGTCGAAACTTTCGTCTTTGCTTAAGTTTGTTTGTCGAGTTATTATTTCGTCAAAGAATCTTAATTGTGTGAAGTTTACCTCAGTGAGTTTCTGTGCACCACGCTATTGTGTATACATTGTAGTATTTATAATTAATTAATACGTCATGTTTTGTTTTACTTAAACTACTTAAGTTAATATTCGAGTTTTCTTTTATCTAGAAATATATAATTGTGTGATAGAGTGGTTCCTATTGTACGTGTGTATAGTAACTATGAATATTTTTGATAATGACAGTAACACTTTGCTTATTCTTTGGTTCTTTCGGTTAAGTCGCGTCTTAAAATAAAATAATAAATTAAAATAATAGCGACGTTTCGATTTTTACGTTATAAATGTTAATCGTATCATTGTAAGTGTCATTTTGATCATATCTTATCGATGAGTTGAATTAAAATTCAACATAAGCGACTAACTTAAAGTTCTTATTCGCTACGTTATTGTTAACGCCTTGTTAATGTTAAGGTTTAGCTCCATTATATTGTCTCCTACGTGTCTATATGGATTATAACGTCGGGTAAACGCGCTTAATTTAATGTTTTTCTTAATCAAAGATCAAACACTTAAGATTGCTATTCGTTCTACACACAATTTGTCTAAATGTGTGACCGTAACAACATTCTTTCAGTAATTTTTTGTGTTCGTAACCGTGTAAAATCACAAGCTTATAAGTTTATATATAATTAAAATTAAACCTCAAGTGTAAATCACGCATGGTGTTGGACCAGATGACGCCAAAAGGCGCACAACTCAAAGACAACGCACCATCAGAGTATGAGAGCTCGGGGTTAAGCATTTACACCATTGGAACCTCATTTGCCAGTAGCAAAATATAATAGGTTTTTACCCTTCTATCTGGCAACAAAACGGACACCTTTTTTTACAAGGAGTCATGTTTGCATAGACCACAATACCTGCAGCCGTAATGCAAACAAAAAGCACAACTCTGATAATGTATGCGCCGTCCTTGAAGTTGATTGGCCCACACCCGAGACAGCTTTCTTTAGAGCCTAGTCTCACATGGTGTTGGACCAGATGACGCCAAAAGGCGCACAACTCAAAGACAACGCACCATCAGAGTATGAGAGCTCTGGGTTAAGCATTTACACCATTGGAACCTCATTTGCCAGTAAAAAATATAATAGGTTTTTACCCTTCTATCTGGCAACAAAACTGACACCTTTTTTTACAAGGAGTCATGTTTGCATAGACCACAATACCTGCAGTCGTAATGCAAACAAAAAGCACAACTCTGATAATGTATGTGCACTGTCCTTGAAGTTGATTGGTCCACACCCGAGACAGCTTTCCTTAGAGCCTAGTCTCACATGGTGTTGGACCAGATGACGCCAAAAGGCGCACAACTCAAAGACAATGCACCATCAGAGTATGAGAGCTCGGGGTTAAGCATTTACACCATTGGAACCTCATTTGCCAGTAAAAAATATAATAGGTTTTTACCCTTCTATCTGGCAACAAAACTGACACCTTTTTTTACAAGGAGTCATGTTTGCATAGACCACAATACCTGCAGTCGTAATGCAAACAAAAAGCACAACTCTGATAATGTATGTGCACTGTCCTTGAAGTTGATTGGTCCACACCCGAGACAGCTTTCCTTAGAGCCTAGTCTCACATGGTGTTGGACCAGATGACGCCAAAAGGCGCACAACTCAAAGACAATGCACCATCAGAGTATGAGAGCTCGGGGTTAAGCATTTACACCATTGGAACCTCATTTGCCAGTAAAAAATATAATAGGTTTTTACCCTTCTATCTGGCAACAAAACTGACACCTTTTTTTACAAGGAGTCATGTTTGCATAGACCACAATACCTGCAGTCGTAATGCAAACAAAACACACAACTCTGATAATGTATGTGCACTGTCCTTGAAGTTGATTGGTCCACACCAGAGACAGCTTTCTTTAGAGCCTAGTCTCACATGGTGTTGGACCAGATGACGCCAAAAGGCGCACAACTCAAAGACAACGCACCATCAGAGTATGAGAGCTCAGGGGGAAGCATTTACACCATTGGAACCTCATTTGCCAGTAGCAAAATATTATAGGTTTTTACCCTTCTCTCTGGCAACAAAGCTGACACCTTTTTTTACAAGGAGTCATGTTTGCATAGACCACAATACCTGCAGTCGTAATGCAAACAAAACACACAACTCTGATAATGTATGTGCACTGTCCTTGAAGTTGATTGGTCCACACCCGAGACAGCTTTCCTTAGAGCCTAGTCTCACATGGTGTTGGACCAGATGACGCCAAAAGGCGCACAACTCAAAGACAATGCACCATCAGAGTATGAGAGCTCGGGGTTAAGCATTTACACCATTGGAACCTCATTTGCCAGTAGCAAAATATTATAGGTTTTTACCCTTCTCTCTGGCAACAAAGCTGACACCTTTTTTTACAAGGAGTCATGTTTGCATAGACCACAATACCTGCAGTCGTAATGCAAACAAAAAGCACAACTCTGATAATGTATGTGCACTGTCCTTGAAGTTGATTGGTCCACACCCGAGACAGCTTTCCTTAGAGCCTAGTCTCACATGGTGTTGGACCAGATGACGCCAAAAGGCGCACAACTCAAAGACAATGCACCATCAGAGTATGAGAGCTCGGGGTTAAGCATTTACACCATTGGAACCTCATTTGCCAGTAAAAAATATAATAGGTTTTTACCCTTCTATCTGGCAACAAAACTGACACCTTTTTTTTACAAGGAGTCATGTTTGCATAGAGCACAATACCTGCAGTCGTAATGCAAACAAAAAGCACAACTCTGGTAATGTATGCACTGTCCTTGAAGTTGATTGGTCCACACCCGAGAAAGCTTTCCTTAGAGCCTAGTCTCACATGGTCCTTGAAGTTGATTGGTCCACACCCGAGACAGCTTTCCTTAGAGCCTAGTCTCACATGGTGTTGGACCAGATGACGCCAAAAGGCGCACAGTTCAAAGACAATGCACCATCAGAGTATGAGAGCTCGGGGTTAAGCATTTACACCATTGGAACCTCATTTGACAGTAAAAAAATATGATAATTGTTTTTTTTAGCCGTCTATCTGTCAACAAATGAGGTTCCAATGGTGCATGGGATGGACTTTTTATTTATTTTTTTACAATAATGTCTAAGAGTGTGTTGTATTACATTGCTCTGTTTTAACTTTTTCTTTTTTTACCATTTCTTGTTTCATTGTATGTAATGTTTGAGATTAGGTATTAATAAAGTACAACCATAACATATTTTTATTTTACTTTTATAAATTTACATTTTTACCTACATGGTGACTTTACCGAAAAAACCTAAAAATATGAACCCTTGCAGTCACGAAAGCTTCAAATCTAGAATTACAACCATAACCACAATCATATAAACAGAAATCTATGCATTGATTTATACGAAGACAAGTCCAGATATTATGGCCAAGGTTTAGCAAATTATGGTTTTTATTTACATAGCATCGCAATTATTATAGGAACCTCCTGGTTACGCCAGCCCACAGGGGATTATTGTGTCCGTCGTGCAGGGAGGGGCTGGGTGGAGAGGGGCGGGGAGGGGCTGGTCACCCCGTGGTGCCCTTATAAAACTCAACGTTTCACCTACTCACGCCGGCTTGTTTAACCTACTCACGCCCACACAGTCGGGCATATTTGCGGAATACACCACGTTGCCCTGGCCGTTGACCCTGCAGGCCATTGACCGAGCAACCCAACGTTCCTACCAGCTCCCTCCGCAGGAATGTGTTTTATAGCAATATATTAGGGGGAACATTTTGAGCATATTTGAATATTGGGGGAGGTGTGTCCCTCCAATATTTATTATAATTATGGCCTTGCTACTGGGCCACAAAGGAAGCCGAGCAGAGGAGGTAAGCATGGTGCTGCGTTTGTCAAACTTCTTTCGCACCGTACGTCGCCAACTGTGGTAGTCGGGGGTGCGGGATGGTGGTGGTGGTGGCGGTTATGGTGAGCGTGGTGGTTATGGTGATAGTGGTAGTGATGGTGGTGGTTATGGTGATTGTAGTGATGATGGTGGTGGTGGGTGTAGTGGTGATGGTGGCCGTTATGGTGAGCGTGGTGGCTATGGTGATAGTGGTAGTGATGGTGGTGGTTATGGTGATCGTAGTGGCGATGGTGGTGGTGGTTGTAGTGGTGATGGTGGCAGTTATGGTGAGTGTGGTGGCTATGGTGATAGTGGTAGTGATGGTGGTGGTTATGGTGATTGTAGTGGCGATGGTGGTGGTGGTTGTAGTGGTGATGGTGGCCGTTATGGTGAGTGTGGTGGTTATGGTGATAGTGGTAGTGATGGTGGTGGTTATGGTGATTGTAGTGGCGATGGTGGTGGTGGTTGTAGTGGTGATGGTGGCCGTTATGGTGAGTGTGGTTGTTATGGTGATAGTGGTAGTGATGGTGGTGGTTATGGTGATTGTAGTAGTGATGGTGGTGGTTATGGTGGTTGATGGTGGTGGTTGCGGTGATTATGGTGGTGGTTTTAGTGGTTATGGTGGTGGTTGCGGTGGCGGTTATGGTGAGTTTGGTGGTTATGGTGATAGTGGTAGTGATGGTGGTTATGGTGATTGTAGTGGCGATGATGGTGGTGGCGGTTATGGTGATTGTAGTGATGATGGTGGTGGTGGTGGTGGTTATGGTGATTGTAGTGGTGATGGTGGCGGTTATGATTATGGTGGTGGTGGCAGTTGTGGTGATTGGTGGTTATGGTGATGATAGTGGTGGTGCCGGTTATGGTGATTGCAGTGATGGTGGTGGTTATGGTGATTAATTGTTGTGGTTATGGTGATTGTAGTGGTGGTGGTTGTGGTGATTGTAATGATGGTCATGGTGGTTATTGTGATGGTGGCGGTTATGATGATTGTACTGATGGTGATGGTGGTTATGGTAATTGTCGTGGTGATGGTGGTGGTTATGGTGATTATAATTGTGATGGCAATCGTCTTCAGGTGAAATCTTTATTTTTCTATTTACGTGACTTTACCGAAAAACCCACAGAGTATGAATTCCTGCAGTCACGAACCATTTAAATCCAGGTGGAGATTAGTCCACACACTCTGCTGTAGAAGGGAGTGAGATGGAACAGATGGAGATTAGTCCACACACTCTACTGCTGTACTGCCTTCTACGGAAGGGAGTGAGATGGAACAGATGGAGATTAGTCCACACACTTTACTGTACTGAGAGATGGAACAGATGGAGATTAGTCCACACACTTTACTGTACCCCCTTCTACTGAAGGGAGTGAGATGGAACAGATGGAGATTAGTCCACACACTTTACTGTACCCCCTTCTACTGAAGGGTGTGAGATGGAACAGATGGAGATTAGTCCACACACTCTACTGTACTGAGAGATGGAACAGATGGAGATTAGTCCACACACTCCGCTACTGTACCGCCTTCTACGGAATGGAGTGAGATGGAACAGATGGAGATTAGTCCACACACTTTACTGTACCCCTTTCTACGGAAGGGAGTGAGATGGAACAGATGGAGATTAGTCCACACACTTTACTGTACTGAGAGATGGAACAGATGGAGATTAGTCCACACACTCCACTACTGTACCACCTTCTACGGAATGGAGTGAGATGGAACAGATGGAGATTAGTCCACACACTCCGCTACTGTACCACGTTCTACGGAAGGGAGTGAGATGGAACAGATGGAGATTAGTCCACACTCTACTGTACCCCTTTCTACTGAAGGGAGTGAGATGGAACAGATGGAGATTAGTCCACACACTCGGGTACTACAGAGTGAGTGGAGTTTGTGTGATCTCCCCCTGTTCTACAGAGTGAGTGGAGTTTGTGTGATCTCCCCCTGTTCTACAGAGTGAGTGGAGTTTGTATGATCTCCCCCTGTCCTACAGAGTGAGTGGAGTTTGTGTGATCTCCCCCTGTTCTACAGAGTGAGTGGAGTTTGTGTGATCTCCCCCTGTCCTACAGAGTGAGTGGAGTTTGTGTGATCTCCCCCTGTCCTACAGAGTGAGTGAGTGGAGTTTGTGTGATCTCCCCCTGTCCTACAGAGTGAGTGAGTGGAGTTTGTATGATCCCCCCCTGTTGTCCTACAGAGTGAGTGAGTGGAGTTTGTGTGATCTCCCCCTGTCCTACAGAGTGAGTGGAGTTTGTGTGATCTCCCCCTGTCCTACAGAGTGAGTGGAGTTTGTGTGATCTCCCCCTGTTCTACTACAGAGTGAGTGAGTGTAGTTTGTATGATCTCCCCCTGTCCTACAGAGTGAGAGTGAGTGGAGTTTGTGTGATCCCCCCCTGTCCTACAGAGTGAGAGTGAGTGGAGTTTGTATGATCCCCCCCTGTTGTCCTACAGAGTGAGTGAGTGGAGTTTGTGTGATCTCCCCCTGTCCTACAGAGTGAGTGGAGTTTGTGTGATCTCCCCCTGTTCTACAGAGTGAGTGGAGTTTGTGTGATCTCCCCCTGTTGTACTACAGTGTGAGTGAGAGTGGAGTTTGTGTGCCTGCTGCTGTACATGTTGGAGTCTGCGTGTCTCTTCCTCTGTCTTGTGGATAGACCACGGTGACGATGTTACAATAATCTCCATCCAGCAGTGAAAACTCGCACATTTGTCTGACTTATGCGAATGTCTTCTGTCTTTTCCTATGCGCTCCCCTTTCCCTCATGTCGCCTCCTGTCCCTGACCCCCCCCTCCCTCATCCCCCCCTCCCTCCCCATCCCTCATCTCCCCCCCTCACCCCCCCTCCCTCCCCCCCTCCTCATCCCCCCCTCCCTCCCCCTCCCTCATCTCCCCCCTCACCCCCCCTCCCTCATCCCCCCCCTCCCTCATCCCCCCCTCCCTCCCCCTCCCTCATCTCCCCCCTCACCCCCCCTCCCTCATCCCCCCCTCCCTCATCCCCCCCTCCCTCCCCCTCCCTCATCTCCCCCCCTCCCTCATCCCCCCCCTCCCTCATCCCCCCCTCCCTCCCCCTCCCTCATCTCCCCCCTCCCTCATCCCCCCCTCCCTCCCCTCCCTCATCTCCCCCCCTCCCTCATCCCCCCCTCCCTCATCCCCCCCTCCCTCCCCCTCCCTCCCCCTCCCTCATCCCCCCCCTCCCTCATCCCCCCTCCCTCATCTCCCCCTCCCTCCCCCTCCCTCATCTCCCCCCTCCCTCATCTCCCCCTCCTCCCCCTCCTCATCTCCCCCCTCCCTCATCCCCCCCTCCCTCCCCCTCCCTCATCCCCCCCTCCCTCATCTCCCCCCTCCCTCATCCCCCCCTCCCTCCCCCTCCCTCATCTCCCCCCTCCCTCATCTCCCCCCTCCCTCATCCCCCCCTCCCTCCCCCTCCCTCATCCCCCCCTCCCTCCCCCTCCCTCATCCCCCCCCTCCCTCATCTCCCCCCCTCCCTCATCCCCCCCTCCCTCCCCCTCCCTCATCTCCCCCCTCCCTCATCTCCCCTCCCTCACCCCCCCTCCCTCATCCCCCCCTGCCTCATCCCCCCCTCCCTCCCCCTCCCTCATCTCCCCCCCTCCCTCATCTCCCCTCCCTCACCCCCCCTCCCTCATCTCCCCCTCTCCCTCATCCCCCCCTCCCTCCCCCTCCCTCATCTCCCCCCCTCCCTCATCTCCCCCCCTCCCTCATCCCCCCTCCCTCACCCCCCCTCCCTCATCCCCCCCTCCCTCCCTCATCTCCCCCCCTTCCTCATCCCCCCTCCCTCATCCCCCCCTCCCTCCCCCTCCCTCATCTCCCCCCCTCCCTCATCCCCCCTCCCCATCCCCCCCTCCCTCATCCCCCCCTCCCTCATCTCCCCCTCCCTCCCCCTCCCTCATCTCCCCCCCTCCCTCATTCCACCCCCTCCCTCATCTCCCCCCTTCCCTCATCTCCCCCCTCCCTCATCCCCCCTCCCTCATCCCCCCCTCCCTCATCCCCCCCTCCCTCCTTCTCCCTCATCTCCCCCCCTCCCTCATCTCCCCCCCTCCCTCATCCCATCCCCCCCTCCCTCCCCCTCCCTCATCCCCCCCCTCCCTCATCCCCCCCACCCGCCCCCCTCCCTCATCCCCCCCCTCCTCTTCCCCCCTCCCCCTCCCTCATCTCCCCCTCCCTCATCCACCCCTCCTCATCCCCCCCTCCCTCATCTCCCCCTCCCTCATCTCCCCCTCCCTCATCCCCCCTCCCTCACCCCCCCTCCTCATCCCCCCCCTCCCTCCCCCCTCCCTCATCTCCCCCCCTCCCTCATCCCCCCCCTCCTCATCCCCCCCTCCCTCCCCCTCCCTCCCCCTCCCTCATCTCCCCCCTCCCTCATCCCCCCCTCCTCCCCCTCCTTCATCTCCCCCCCTCCCTCATCCCCCCCCTCCCTCATCCTCCCCTCCCTCCCCCTCCCTCATCTCCCCCCCCTCCCTCATCCCCCCCTCCCTCCCCCTCCCTCATCTCCCCCCCCTCCCTCATCCCCCCCTCCCTCCCCCTCCCTCATCCCCCCCCCCTCCCTCATCCCCCCCTCCCTCCCCCTCCTCATCTCCCCCCCTCCCTCATCCCCCCCTCCCTCCCCCTCCCTCATCTCCCCCCTCCCTCATCCCCCCCCCTCCCTCCCCCTCCCTCATCTCCCCCCCTCCCTCATCCCCCCCTCCTTCCCCCTCCCTCATCCCCTCCCTCATCCTCCCCTCCCTCCCCCTCCCTCATCTCCCCCCTCCCTCATCTCCCCCCCTCCCTCATCCCCCCCTCCCTCCCCCTCCCTCACCCCCCCTCCCTCATCCCCCCCTCCCTCATCTCCCCCCCTCCCTCATCCCCCCCACCTCCCTCACCCCCCCTCTCTCATCTCCCCCCTCTCATCCCCCCTCCTCATCCCCCCCTCTCATCCCCCCCCTCCCTCATCCCCCCTCCCTCATCCCCCCCTCCCTCATCCCCCCCCTCCCTCATCCCCCCTCCCTCATCCCCCCCTCCCTCCCCCTCCCTCATCTCCCCCCCTCCCTCATCCCCCCCCTCCCTCATCCCCCCCTCCCTCCCCCTCCCTCATCTCCCCCACTCCCTCATCCCCCCCCTCCCTCATCCCCCCCCTCCCTCCCTCATCCCCTCCCTCATCCTCCCCTCCCTCCCCCTCCCTCCCCCTCCCTCATCTCCCCCCTCCCTCATCCCCCCCTCCCCTCCCTCATCCCCTCCCTCATCCCCCCCTCCCTCATCCCCCCCCTCCCTCATCCTCCCCTCCCTCCCCCTTCCTCATCCCCCCCTCCCTCCCTCATCTCCCTCCCTCCCCCTCCCCCATCCCCCCCTCCTCATCCCCCCCTCCCTCATCCCCCCCTCCCTCCCCCTCCCTCATCCCCCCCTCCCTCATCCCCCCTCCCTCCCCCTCCCTCATCTCCCCCCTCCCTCATCCCCCCCTCCCTCCCCTCCTCCTCATCTCCCCCCTCCCTCATCCCCCCCTCCCTCCCCCTCCCTCATCTCCCCCCTCCCTCATCTCCCCCCCTCCCTCATCCCCCCTCCCTCCCCTCCATCCCCCCCCCCCTCATCCCCCCCTCCCTCCCCCTCCCTCATCCCCCCCCTCCCTCATCCCCCCCTCCCTCCCCCTCCCTCATCTCCCCCCCTCCCTCATCCCCCCCCCTCCCTCCCCCCTCCCTCATCTCCCCCCCCTCCTCCTCATCCCCCCCT